>NW_028270182.1:50141509-50306509 GCF_037043375.1 Chiloscyllium plagiosum | reverse complement strand
TTCCTACTGTTCTATCCTTCCTACCTCACGTTATATTATTTCTTCTGAATGTTTGCTCACGAACCTTCCCTGTCTATGTCACAATGCAGATTCACTATCTCCATTTGAAGATATGTTGAATGATCATTTTGGTGTACAAGGTAATTCAGTTTTGATCCATTTAGTCCTTTCATGCAGATATTTGACATAGAATATTGATCATTGATGACCCCACAGTGATCTCTGATTCAAAACTAGCTACAGTTTTGTAAAAATATGCATTTATCTCTACTGCAACAGCAACCCAGTTCCTCTGCAGCTGTTCAGGCGGATTGAATGGCTTCCTTCTGGGCTGCGGAATGTACTCAATGAGCTGAATTGCTTCTTTCTATGTTCCTGCGTAACTCCTTCGAGGGGCAGAATGGTCTCCTCCCAAATCATTGTAACGATCCTATGTGGCTGAATGGGGTGGTCCCCTACCCTGTAACAAACTCGGGTGGTGGATTGACGAAACAGCACTTAGGGTAGAGGCGACAGCATATCTCTGTAACAGCGTCGAGGGCTGGATTGAAGGAATAATACATTTGATAGGGGCGGCAGTTGACAATTCGGCTGCACCATTCAGAATGCTTATGGCTGATCCGATTGTGTCTGACTATCCGACTCCTGTCTGTTCCCAATAAACATTGAGTCTTTTGTCCAGCAAAGATCAGTCGAGCTCAGCCTTGAATATCTTCAATAACCAAGTCTTCATTGCTCCCTGAGGACGAAGACATCACAGGTAGCACAACATCCTTATTTCACTTTGGGGTCAATTATTTTACAACGGTGTTAACCTCATGTCAACTAACTGTCCCTTTTCGGATATAAGGATACAATAACTAGGAATAGACATAAACCATTCCGTCCTCCAACTTTGTCCCACATTACCACTGACTCTTTCCAGTCAAATATGTATCAAACCCAGCCTCTGCTGCTGTCTCAGGAAGAGAATACCTGATAGCATAACACCACACAAGCATTACAGAAAGGAACAGAATTAGGCCATTTGGCCCATCAAGTCTGACATGCCATTCAATCATTTCTTATAAGTTCCTCAAAATCATTCCCCTACCTTCTCCCTAGAATCCTTGATCTCATCATAAATCAAAAACTTATTTATTTGTGTCTTAATGACACTAGTGTCTGTGTCTTTGTGTGTGTGTGTGTATGTGTGTGTGTTTCCATGTACTTGTTGTCTGTGTATTTTTGTGACTATGCCTGTCTGTCTGTGTATCAAACTGTGTGTTTCTGTGTTTCTATCTATTTGTGTGTGACTGTATATGTCTCTGTGTGCTTCTATGTATGTGTATGTCTATCTCCTTGTATGCATTGTGCATGTTAGTATATTATGGTGTTTACCAATACTTCTGTGTATTTCAACGCCTGCATCTCTGTGCAATGTGATATCTGTTCTTCTGCGAGTGAGAGAGATTAGGTTGGAACTGACAGTGGGTTTAAAGTGAGAATTGTTCTTTACTGAATATTGCACCTTACTCGGTTTGTGGAACGTGGATGTTTCAGAATCCCCATACAAGGTCTTCTGGTCCTCTCTAGTCTTTCCAGGATGTTCCCCGCATATCAGGGTAGGGGGCTGAGGGAATGGATACCGGGCACTCCACCACCAGCTTGGCCCTTGCTGTACAATTCCAAGCGCTTTCTCCTGGAATGGGAGAAGAGGAGGGAAGCAATGAGGGTGGGAGTGGGTGTCCCTGCTGTTAGTGCTGGAGGGGGTAAGGGTGAGGTTTCCGGAGGGAGTCTGACCACACTGTTTTATCCACGCCGTGTTATTAGTGTGCGGGGCTATTGTATCAGAGACAGAGAAAGTGTGGGAGGGAATGTGCTGAATGCAATAGTGAGAGTGGTCGTACTTGAGCCTTATTTGGAGATAGAATGTGAGCCTTGCTAGGGGATATGTGTTAAAACAGATATACAGTGAGTGTGAGGGAGCAGAGAGAATATGATGACTCTTATCTTGGCAGAGTGGGGAGGATATTGATGCTTGTCCTGTATTGCTGACCAATTGTTCAGATCATTTAAGCGTCCAAGTGAGCCTCCTGAAACGTCTTGTCCAAGTCTATCACTAATAACTTTTCAGACCCTGTCTCTCAGATCCCACAGAATCAGTTTGGGTGGAACTTACAAATATCAAGGAGAAGCAAACATTGGTGTGTTATATATCGAGACCAAAACTGTCGCGCAAATACTTTGCATCATATGCTCTGGAAATTGGATATGCAAGTATATGTAAGGGGAAGCAACGAGATAGTGATATTATCGCTTGTATCTTAGTCCAGAGATCCAGGTAATGTTCTGAGTACCCGAGTTCGAATCCTGCAATGGCAGATGACAGAATGTGAATTCAATAAGTATCTGGAATGAATGGTTTATGATCACCATGAATCCATTGTCGATGTTTGGAAAAACCTATCTGGTTTACTGATGTCCTTTAGGGAAGGAAACTGCTCTCCTTCCCTGGTCTGGCCTGCATGTGACTCCCGACCCAAGGCAACGTTGTTGACTCTTAACTGCCTTCTGGCATGGGCAATAAATGCTGGTTATCCAGTGACGACCTCATCCTGTGAAAGAGTAACAAATAATCGTGGGTGCTGCAGTAATACTGGATGGTGGCAATTTGCATTGAAACTGCGTTACCTAAGTGACTGCTCATGTTGTGAAAAATGAATTCCATAAGTGTATATCAGTTAGTTGGAGTGGAGGATGTGAAACAAACGAAGAGCAGGTTATTTCTGATTTGGTGTTGCGTGGTCAGGAGGACTAATTACTAACCGTGCGCTGAAGCAGCTTTGAGGAATTGTGACGCAGTATAGAAATTTTGAACATTCTCGTCAAACATCGAGGAAGCCTGGAGGCTAGAGGGTCAAGTTATTTCCAGTGAATTGGAAAAAAAAATATAACATTTAGTGAGAGACAAGCAATGGTTGTTTGAGTCATAGAGTCCTACAGCACAAAATTATTCCATTCGGCCAAAAGTGGTCCATTCCAACCAAAATGTTCATTTACACTAATCTCATTTCCCTGATATTGCCCGGTATCCTTCTAATCCTTTCCTATACAAGTATTTGTCCAAATGCCTATTAAACCCTGTTAATATACCCACCTCAACCACTTCCGCTGGCAGCTCAATCCATATGCGTACTACCCTGTATATAAACAAAATGCTCCTCTGGTTCCCTTTTATTCTCTTTCCTCTGACCGTAGACTGATGCCCTCTAGTCCGGGATTGCCCAACCCTGTTGGAAAAAGACTGAGTGTATTCACTCTGTTCATGCATCCCATGATTTTATACACTCTTTCAGATCCCCATCAGTCTCATACACCATCAGGTTAAAAATTTCTAGCTTGTCCAACCTCTCCTTAAAATCCAGACGATAGAGTCCTTAGCAACATCCGTGTAAATGTCTTGTGCACTCTTTCCAGTTTAATAACATCCTTCTGAGAGCAAAGTGAACAAAACTGAACATAACGCTACAGGTATTGCCTCACCACCATCCTGTATAACTGCAACAGAACTCCCCAACTTCGGTATTCAATACCCAGACTGATGAAGGCCAGTGTGACAAAAGCCTTCTTCGCTGCTCTATCAATTTCTGAATCAACTTTCAGCGAACTGTGCACCTGAATTCCAGGGTCCGTCTATTCCACTACAACCCTTAAGGCCCAACCATTCACGATGAAACTCCGACCTTGAATTGACTTTGCAAAATGCAAGATCTCACATTTATACATATTCAACTCAATTTGCCATTTCTTGGCGCATGTCCCAACTGATCAAGGTCCTGCTGCAATTTCTGATAATCTTCCTCCTATCCACGAGACCACATTATTTAGTGTCATCTGCAATCTTACAAATCATGCCTTGTACATTCTAAACGAAATCATTATACATATAACAAACAGTAATGGTCCCAGCGCTGACCACTGAGGCACACCACTAGTGACAGGCCTCCAGTCCGACAAGAATTCTTTCCACTATTACTCTCTGCTCCCTACCATCAAGACAATTTTGTATCTAATTTGCCATGTTCCCACTCCATTCCATGCAATCTACCCTTCCAGAGCAGCGTACCATGTGAACCCTTATTAAAGGCCTCACCAAAATCAATTGGACGACGTATACCACCTTGCCTTCGTCAACGTTGCTGGTCACTTCATCAAAGAACGCTAATAAATTTGTCAGCCATGATCTCCCATACACAAAGCGGTGCTGACTGCTTCTAATCACTGCCTTTCCAAATATGGGTTTATCTTATGTCTCAGAATCTTCTCAAGTACCTTACCCACTACTGATGTCCGGTTTACTGGTCTATAGGTTTTTCTTTGTCGCCCTTCTTGAATAAGGGCACAACAATCCCTGTCCTCCAGTCATTTGGGACCTCACCCATGGTCAGCGATGATGTAAAAATATCTGCCAGGCCCCCACAATTTCTTCTATAGCCTCTTACAATGTTCTTGGATATATCTAGTTTATACATACTGCAAAGTCTGAAACAAAAGCCAATTTCTTTATCGTACAAACACCCAAGAGTGAGAAAGTGACTTAATGATGGTTAACATAACAAATTAATTAATCATAATAAGTGACTTCAGAGGAAATTCAGACATTGTGACAACCTGAGAAATGTCAGAAATTTACAATCTAGAAAAGGAGGGACATGAAACTGATAAGGAAATCAAAAAGCAAGCATGCACGCTAACAAACTGGAACACAAAGATTGCATAAATCTACGATCTATATTTCAAAGGAAACAAAATAAAAACATGGTCAAATGTGGAAAATTGTAATCGGGAGATGAGATGTTATTGTGGAGAACAGGGAAATGGCCGAGAAATAACCAGTTACTTTGCATCTGTCTTCATGGAGGAAGAGCCAGAAAACCACCCAGAAATACCAAGTGATCATATCGGCTTTCAGGAGCTAAAGGCATAAAGTCAATTCTTTTCAGTAACAAGGTAGTACTTGAACATGTAGTCGGATTGAGCATTGCTAAGTCTGACGAAATAAATGTACTCAAATTGTCAGAAATAAATCACCAATAGAAGTATTAATTGCACTGGTGATGACTGTGTTTTATTTTCCTGTACATTCCAATGAGGCTGGAAAGCCATTGTAGATAAATGGAAGATAATAAACGTGATCCAAGCATGATAGTAGATGAATAGAATGGATTCAGGCATCCAGACAGTGAAAAAGTGATAGTGTAAAGAAATGCAGAACAATTAACTGGACAACTGTAGAGACACTTTTGGAATCTATGAGACAGGATGTGTTTTCGAATATTTAGAAATTAACAGCAACATTGAAGAGAATCAGTGTGCATTTTTGAAAGGAAATCATACTTTATAACTTCGGAATTATGTAAATGGCAAGTTTATGTTTTCAGCTATTACAATGGGGCATAGCTTTAAATTAAGGGGGGGTAGGTATAGGACAGATGTTAGGGGTAGGTTCTTTACTCAGCGAGTCGTGAGTTCATGGAATGCCCTACCAGTAGCAGTGGTGGACGCTCCCTCATTATGGGCATTTAAGCGGGCATTGGATAGGCATATGGAGGATAGTGGGCTAGTGTAGGTTAGGTGGGCTTGGATCGGCGCAACATCGAGGGCCGAAGGGCCTGTACTGCGCTGTATTCTTCTATGTTCTATGTTCTATGTTGGGTTCACCTTCAATTAAAGGCGTCAGAATATCGATGCAATGAAATGTTGCATTAGTTTCATAGTGTATTGGTGAGACTGAACCTGGAGAATTGTGTACAGGTTTGGCGAGGCTGTACCTGGAGTATGGTGTACAGGATTGGTGAGACTGTATCTGGAATATTGTGTACAGGGTTGGTGAGACTGTACCTGGAGTATTGTGTACAGGGTTGGTGAGACTGTACCTGGAGTATTGTGTACAGGGTTGGTGAGACTGTACCTGGAGTATTGTGTACAGAGTTGGTGAATCTGTACCTAGAGTATGTGTACAGTTTTGGTGACCTAATCTGAGAAAGAATATACTGACCACAGAGGAAGTGCAATGGACATTCTCCAGATTCGTTCCTCAGATAGTGAGATTGTCTGATGCAGTATCTCGGCATGTGTACTCTAAGGTTTCAAAGAATGAGAGGTGATCGCAGTGAAATTTTCAAAATGTACGAAACATAGGACAAGGTGGAAATAAACAGGATGTTTCTCTGGCTGCCTACTCTACATTTAAGACAAAACATGGCAGGATAAGGGACAGGCCATTTAAGACTGCGATAAGGAGGAAATTCTTCACTCGGAGAGGACTGACTCATACAGGGGCATGGAAATCTGCTGCCACTGCAAGTTTAGGGAGAATCCCCAGGTATTCAACAAGTGTGTCAAGTGGAACAGAATAACCAGGGAATAGGTAAGAGTCATTAGTGACTTGCCAAGTTGCATCTAAATCAACTTTAATGGCAGGAGTCAGAGGGTGGTGGTAGAAGTCTGTTGGTGTGACTGGAGGCCGGTGTCTAATGGTGCACCATAGGGATCAATGTTATACCCCTTATTATTTGTGATTCGGAGATGCCAGTATTGGACCGGGGTGGACAAAGTTAAAAATCACACAACACCAGGTTTATTCAGAGGCACGAGCTTTCAAACCTCGCAACTACCTGATGAAGAAACAGCACTTTGAAAGCTAGTGCCTCTGAATAAACCTGTTGGGCTATAACCTGGCGTTGTGTAATCTATAACCTTGTTATTTGTGATATTCATAAATGGTGATCTGTGAAAATGGACAAGGGGTGGGGAGAGTGTGATAACTAAGTTTGTGTTTGATACAATGATTGACCGGATGGTTGGGAGTGAGGAGGAAGGTCTTATGTTACAGAAAGATACAGATGGACTGATCAGGAGCAGATGGAATGCAACCCTGATACATATGAGGTGATGCACTTTGGAAGAAAGAAGCAGACAGAGGAATACTCAGTGAATGGCAGCACACGGGGGAGTTCAGAAGGAGCCTGAATGTGACGGGACAGGTTAATCCACAAGTTCAAAAAACAAAGGTAGTGTAAGCATAGTCTTTATTCACCGATGCACAGATTATAAGTGCTATGCGGAACTTTGGTTAGGCCAAGATAGAATACTGTGTATAGTTCTGGGACCCACATTACAGGAAGGATGTGATTGCACTGGAGGGGGTGCAGAGGATATTCACCAGGATGTTCCCTAGGATGGAGTATATCAGCTATGGAGGGAGGCTGGATAAGCTCAGGTATTTTAGTTTGGAACAGAGAAGGCTGAGGAGGATGTATTCAGAAGGAAACGATTATGAGGGACATGGACAGTGTGGATAGACAGCAGCTGTTCATTTTAGTCAGAGGGAGAACAAGGAGGAGCACATTCTTAAAGTGAAGTGTTTGAGATTTAGAGAGGACTTGAGGATCGTTTTTTACCGAGAGGGTTTTGGGGTCTAGAATGTACGACCGGAGAGGGAGTTGTCAGGGGTAACCTCAAAGCTGTTACAAAGTACTTGGATGACCTCTTGAAGATTAGATTAGATTACAAGATTGGATTAGATTAGATTAGATTACAGTGGGGAAACAGGCCCTTCGGCCCAACAAGTCCACACCGACCCGCCGAAGCGCAACCCACCCATAATCCCTACCCCATATATTTACACTTACCCCACACTATATCCCGTAGTGTTAAGTAAGGGGTAAATGTAGGGGTTGCGCTTCGGCGGGTCGGTGTGGACTTGTTGGGCCGAAGGGCCTGTTTCCACACTGTAATGTAATCTAATGTAATCTAACTGCAGGCAATTTAGTATGGCCAATTCACCTGACCTGCACATCTTTGTGACTGTGGGAGGAAACCGGAGCACCCGGAGGAAACCCACGCAGACACGGGGAGAACGTGCAAATTCCACACAGTCAGTCGCCTGAGGCGAGAATTGAACCCAGGTCTCTGGCGCTGTGAGGCAGCCGTGCTAACCACTGTGCCACCGTGCCGCCCATAAGTGTAATCACATTCCCAGCTCGTGGGACTAATGTAGACCGTGCTGTTTTTCTGACGGTGCAGCGTCTATGCTTCTATGAGGACATGGTCGTGCAAGGTCAATCATTGAAAAGCTTAAGACAGAAATCGATGGGTTTCAGAACACTCTATATGCACAAGGGTAATAAGAATGAACTTGTAATAGCTTAATAAAGTACATCAATCGCAAAATACGTGCAGGTTCTTTACAGTCTATAACCAGGGAATGGAGAATGGAGAAGAGGGAAATGGCAGAACTATGCAGCAAATATTTCAGTAATGTCCTTACAGAAGAAAACAAAACATAAAAAACAATCTTCCTCGTAAAACGAGGCAAGTTGAATCTGGTGAGAGAGAAAAAAGGACTGGAATACAATTACCAAATAAACGTTATGGAGAAAGTACTTTAACTAAAAGCAGTGGGCTGAGAAAAAAACAACAGAGATTTATCAAATGGGAATCATATTTTTTTTTAGATTTTATTTAGATTACTTACAGTGTGGAAACAGGCCCTTCGGCCCAACAAGTCCACACCGCCCCGCCGAAGCGCAACCCACCCATACCCCTACATTTACCCCTTACCTAACACCACGGGCAATCTAGCATGGCCAGTTCACCTGACCTGCACATCTTTGGACTGTGGGAGGAAACCGGAGCACCCAGAGGAAACCCACGCAGACACGGGGAGAACGTGCAAACTCCACACAGTCAGTCGTCTGAGGCAGGAATTGAACCCGGGTCTCTGGCGCTGTGAGGCAGCAGAACTAACCACTGTGACACCGTGCCGCCCATATTTGAGAAACTGACTTTCAGCAAAACTCTGGAGAAGCAATCAATGCAATACGATTGGATTTTCAGAAAGAGTTTTGATCAAGCCCCAAGCCGACTATGAAAATTTGAATCGTATGGGACTGGGGCTAACAGAAGGGCATGGTTTTACAATGGGAGAGCTAACAGGAAACAGTGAGTAGGAATAAATCAATATTTTTTTAGAGCAGAGGACTCGGGGGTGTAGCAGGATGCATCGCTTTGGCCCTAGCTATTTCAAATACACACCAAACTTTCGTCAGAGGGAATCAAATGCAATATTTCCAACCCTGCTGATGGCATTAATTGATGTCGGATTGTGAGTGGGTGAGGAGGATGTAAAAACAGCTCCAAGGTGACTGAGGCCAGTGAAGTGTCTGTGCAAATGTCAGGTAATGAAGAACAATGTGGGTAGATGTGACGTTGTGCTCTTTGATGGGAAAAATAGAACGGCAGCCTACCATTTGAAAAGGTTGAAAAATGTTACTCTATAAAGGGACTTATGCTTCTTTTCGTTTCATTCTGCACCGACCTCCGCCTTCCATACAGGGCAGTGAGTTCTGAAACCAGAAAATACTGGGAATGACATTGGTACATTTACCAGTGTACATAGACCCACAGTTGGGTACCTTTAATATTGTAAAGGTTCTGGATCTCCCTGCATACTAGTCACTGAAAGTATTTTTTGCAGGAACAGAAAGCAGTTAGAAAGGTAAATGGTGTGTTGACCTTCATTTCAGGGGGATCTGAGTCCAGGTGTAAGGGTGTCTAACTGCAGCAGGACAGGGTCTTGGTGAGACCCCATCTCGAACATGTTGCAGTATTGTGTGCAGTTTTGGTCTCCTTACCTAATAAAGGACAAACCTGACATTGAGGGAGTGCAGCAAAGGATGACCAGACTGATCTCTGGGATGGCAGGCTTGTTGTGGAAGCAGAGTTTGGGGCGACTGGGCCATTATGCCATGGACTTTAGGGAAAAGAGTGGAGATCTCAGTCAAATATATAAACTCTGACAGGGCGAGACAGACTAGAAGCAGGGATGATAATTTTGGAGCAATTACAGAGACCATTGAAGAGTTTATCACATGTCTGTGCGTCTGCAGTCACTTTTAGGCCAGATCAGGAAACCACAGGAGATTCACTTCCTAAAGTACATTAGGGAAGCAAACCGCTGTTTTCAATCGACACTGGTTTCAGGGTAACTATTACTGGTACCAGATTTTAAATCTCGATATTTTATTAATTGTTTTTAACTTACATCTGCTGCCAGAGCATTAACCTGGTCTGGATTAGTAATCTAATGACATTTCCACAACAGCACCATCTCTACATGAGGACCTATCCGAAACCACACTGCACAGGTTATTTCTGTGCTGCTTGACAGTTCTGTCAAAAATAACTCCCACCAATTTGACTATCATGATTGTACTGAGGGCATGGTAATTGGTCAGATTGTAAGTAATCCGCTCTTCGGGGACTGGACATAGCTGAGTAATTTTCCACATTGCCAGGGAGATGTCAGAGTTGGGGCTGGAATGAAACAGCTTTCCCAGGGATACGGCTTGTTGTGCAGCACAAGTCTTCAGTCCTATTGCAGGAATGGTATCAGGCCCATTGCCTTTGTCATACCTACTGTGTTCAGCTGTTTCTTCATGTCACATGCAGTGAATCAAATTGGTTGAAGACTGGCATCTGTGATGCTGTGGGCATCATGACGAGAGTGAGATGGATCATTGACTCAACACTTCTGGCTGACGGTGGTGTAGGTATTACATGCTTGTCTTTTACACTATTATGCAGGACTGTTTCATTATTTAGGATGGGGATGTTTGTACAGCCCTTTCCTCCGTCGTTTGCTTCATAATCCATCACCATTTATGACTGAATGTGGCAGGACTTCAGAGCTTCAATCAGATCTGTTGGTCAAGTGCGGTAGCTTTAATATGTTAGCATGAGTTTTAGGTTCATGTGGTTCTGACCCTGACACGTTCACCCACATTCGTCACTGAACCATAGATCGTGTTGATGGTAATGGCAGACTGAGGAGATTATCCAGGGCAAAATGTTTCAGGTTGTGTATAAATGCAGGTCTGCTTCTTCTGCTGCTGTGGTCTACAGCACTACATGAATACTCAATTTTGAACTGCAATATCTGCAATGCAATTCTGCTGTCTGTTCCCCAGTTCACATCGTGACCCATTCACCCATCAGCCTCTACTCAATGACCTATTCTGGTTTCTGATGTGCTAATACTTTCATTTTCAAATCCTCATTCTGCTGAGGGTCTCTCCCTGGGTCATGCTTTCAAACTGACACATTCTGCAAAAGCATTTAACTGATCTTAATTCAATTATTTAATTCATCTGTAGTTTTCCTTCAGTAATGCCTTCTTCTGTGTTTGAGGTGAATGTGTTTCCCTGTTTCTCTCCCTGACCATGATTAAGAGCTCTGTAGTGTCAGTGATGCAAGCCTTATGTAGTTTCAAAACCAATCAATTCTCTGGATTCCCAATCATCTTTGCCACATTGTATGTTTCCTCTTTTGGTTTGATATCTTATCGCTCATGGCTGCCTTGTCCTCCCATGAGTATGTTGCATCTCTTTTGGGATGAATTTCTCATATCCTGCGAATTATCCACAGAAACTCCTGCCATTGCTGTTCCATGGTCTTCCCTGCTCGGCTTCCCTTCCAATTACCTCTGGCCAACTCCTCCCACATGTCTCTGTACTTATGTTACTCACTTATAATCACATTACATCGAGATAAGAGCAATAGATATAAACTGAAAGAAGGAGTTTTGAGAGATGGGACACGAAGAATAATTGGGGGATTTCTTAACTAGATAAAAAGAGAGAACGAGAGACAGAACGTAGATGTCGAGATAAGAAAAATGAGAAAATGATATTTTCGAAAGAAGTAGATGTACATCCTTCAATGTTTTGGCAATTCCTGTGTGTTGTGGTCCTTTGTACAGAGCATATACAACAGAGTAATATGTTCAAATGCTGGGTCTGATGCCAGAATTTTTCTCTCCAATAAAATGACAGACACTCGCGTTGGAAAGAACCCAACAGGCCAATATATTTAATTCTTGGTAGAAAGGGGATTTACTGAAATAAGTTGGGACACCATAACCAAGATTCTGAAAAGAATGGGAGACAAGAATAGGGAATCCCAGAAAAGGGGGAACGTTGAGAGAAGAGAAACATGTCACTTAGATGAGGATAAAAGCATGTTTTAATGCTTTATAAATGTTATACATCATGTGCATCATTTTTGTGAACTGTGTCTCCGTTGTTCATTCAGAATGTGTTGTACACATATGAACAATCTTCCTTATCTGAACACACACTGATTAAACAGTGTATATAAAATCATTTTTCCTCCATTTCAAACTGTCCTTTTGTCGTGCTACCAGGATACATGAACACCAACTGGCCACCAAAAGACATAACCCACTATCACTAGTTTCCATACATACAGACAAGGAAGAACACCACTTTGACTGGGACTATACATCCTAGGAAAGGCGAAACAAAGACACGCACAAAAGTTCTGAGAGGCATGGTCTTCTAACCAGAAGTACATTATTAACCACATCAATTTAGATCCTATCTACCTTCCCTTGAAAAAAAGAACTGGAAATGACATCACGAAGCTTAAGAAACCAAAACCTATAAATAGAGAGCCGGGACATACCACCAGTGTATCGCCGGAATCTCTTACTGATGATGTTACCTAGTCATGGTAACGAAACATCTGAAAACAAACATTCCAGCTCAGCGAGTTAACTTACATACTTATAAATTGTTATTTTTCTTTTAATTGTGGAATTTGGGACGACTTTGTCATTCACGTTTTAACAGAGTATGAGGCGAGCTGAGCTTTTCTGGGTGTGTGGTTTTAATTAACAGAGGGGTTCGACATTGACATCATAATGGTTTGAGGGCTCGTCGTATGGGATTTGGACAGATTTGAACAGATTTGGGGTACAAAAGGACCTAGCAGATTCCATCACTGGGCAGTTAGTGACCTAGACCTTCAAATAAAACAGGTGAGAAAATTCAATTAATTTTGCTTCCTTGTGGTTGGTTAAATTAAAATAAATTGCTTTTAACGTTACTAAAGAGGTTCTGGGGTTTGAAGGTGATTCCCAAATTTGCCAAGAAGGCGAGAAAAGACATAGGAAGGGCAGACTTTTAGAATTAATAAGTAGATTAGAATTGGGTTTCACCAGGGACAAAAGGAATGCTGAAGTTGTAATGGAGTTGGTCAAGCACTTTGGTGTATCAGAGAAACAGGCAACTGCAGGCGAGTTAGAAAACCTTAAATTGCACATGTGGCAACATGAGTTAGAAGATAAAGAAAGAGACAGAAAGAGAGAGAGAGAGAAAAGAGAAAGAGAGGAAAAAGAGAGGGGGAATTTGAAATTCAGAAGTTTGGAATTAGGTAAGAAAGTTAAATTAGCAGGATGAAGATGAAGGGAGAACGTAGAGATGTATACTACTATGTTAATATATTGCCATATTTCGGTGAGGAAAATGTCAAAACCTTATTTGTTTATTTGCAAAAATGGCTTGGCAGATGGCATGTCCAGTGAACTTGTGGGTAGTTGTAGTTCAGACTAAGCTGGTGTGCACAGCTTGAAAGATATGTGTAGTGCTGTCACATGAGGGAGCAAGAGATTATGTAGATGACAGACAGGCTATTTTGAGTGCTTATGAATTGGTACTAGAAGCATATAGACAGCTGTTCAGAAATATAGAGACGGAACCTGGCCAGGCTGATGTTGAGTTTGAAAGAAGTAACCACAGACATTTTGAGAAATGAGTGCAGGCCTTAAAAATTGATAAGATCTGTGAGGCCTGAAGGGAGATTATTCTGCTGGACGAGTTTAAAGACTCACTTCCAGAGATGGTAAGAATTCATGTGAATGAATAGAAAGTTCAAGAAATGAGAAGCACGGCAGAAATGGCAGGTAAATATGCATTGTGCATGAGAAGAAATTTAGCTTCTGGGAGGATTTTCATCCTGTGAGGGATAGAAATTGGGAGAAGGGGAGATCCTACACGACAAAACGAGTAAAACATACGAGCAATAGTTTACCACAGGTGAAAGAAAAAGTCCAAGGAGATTGAAAAATGTTGAAAGGTATCAGGTGTTCTCACTATGAGGGAGTGGAACACAAAAAAAATCCAGTGCCGATGGTTTAAGGAGGGCACTAGGAAAAGGTGTTTTCACTGCTGTAAGCTGGGACACACAGTGCTGGGGGTTGAAGGAAGGCACCCATCACTCCCATCCTTCTATTTATTTCACAATCACTTCCCCCTCCCTTACCCCCTACTTTCCTGATGAAGGACCTGTGCCTGAAATGTCGATTCTCCTGCCCCTCGGATGCTGCCTGACTTGCTGTGTTTTTCCAGCCCCAAACTTTTCAACTCTGATCTCCAGCATCTGCAGTCCACACTTTCTCTCAGTCTCTAATAGCAAGTGATAGAAGTATTTTCACTCTTCCTGACATGGTACTCAAGAGCGTGATAATCTGTTGAATGGGGTTAGAAATTAAGCATGCCCTTGTGTAACATCAAGTTGGAGTGCCAAATCAAGATTGGAGAAGTAACGGTGAGAGTGAGTGATAGATTGTCATTTCCAGGAATGCAATTTGTTCTTGGGAATGATTTAATAGGATCCAAGGTGGGAGAGGCACCCCTGTGATGGAGAAGTCAAAGGAAGACTAGGGAACTGGGGAGTTAAAAGACAAATATCCAGGATTTTTTCCAGGCTATGTAGTAACAAGATCCCACTGTCATAAGTTACAGCTGGAAGGAAAAACAAAAGAAAAAGACAATAGAGTTGATGTTCAGTTAACTGACCCCTCACAAATTTGTTAGAGTTCTTTGATGTAGTGACCAAGAAGGCTGACGAGGGCAGAGTGGTAGACGTAGCCTCAATGGATTTCAGTAAGGCCTTTGATAAGGTTCCACACGGCAGGCTGCTCTGGAAGGTTCCATCACGTGGAATGCATGGGGAACTTGCCAATTGGATACACAGTTGGCTTGATGGTGGGAAGCAGAGGGTTTAGTGGAAGGATGCTGGTTAGACTGGAGGCTGGGTCCATAGCTGCTTGTTATCCATGATTCAGTTGAGAATGTACAAGGTATGATTGGTAAGTTCGCAGGTGACACTAAAATAAGTGGTAACGTGATCAGTGAGGAAGTTTATCAGAAATTGCAGCATAGCCTTAATCAAGTGGGGAAATGGGCCGTAAAATGGCAAATAGAAATTAATGTAGATGTGTGAGGTCTTGCATTTTGGAAACTCAACTTAAGGTAGGAGTTTCGTAGTGAATGGGAGATTCTTAAGGGGTGTAGTGGGCAGAGAGACCTTGGCGTTCAGGTGCATAGTTCTCTGAGAGTGGAGTCACATGTTGACAGGGCAGTGAAGAAGGCTTTTGACACACTGGCCTTCATCAGGCAGGACATTGAGTATAGATGTTGGGAATTTATGTTGCAGTTACACAGGACTTTGGTAAGGCCGCACTTGGAGTATTGTGTTCAGTTTTTGCCACCTTGTTTTAAGGAGGATGTTATGAAATGAGAAAGAGTGCAGACGAAATTTACGAAGACGTTGCCAGGACTCAATGGTCTGAGTTATAGGGAGAGGTTGGACAAGCTCGGGCCTTTTATTTAGAGTGTAGGAATTTGGGGAGGGACCTTATAGAGCTGTATACGATCGTGAGGGTTTATGGATAGGGTGAATGACCTCAGTCTTTTTCCAAGGTTTAGAGAATCGAGGACGAGAGGGAATCAGTTCAAGGTTAGAGGGAAAGGAATAAAAGGGAACCTGAGGGGCCACTTCTTTACACAGAGAGTTGGTACGTGGATGATCTGCCAGTAGATGTGGTTGAGGGGAGGTGTGCATTAACAACATTTCAAAAGCATTTGTATGAATATGTGGATAGGAAAGGACTAGAGGGATATGGCCCAACTGCAGGGAAATGGGGTTAGCGTTGATGGACATTTACAAGGTGGAGTCGAACCCCTTTGTTAATTAAACCCAAACACTCAGAAAAGCTCGCCTCACCTCGTACTCTGTTAAAATATGAGCGACACAGATGTCCTAAATTCCACTATTTTAAAAAAAGAGCAAGTTAGTTTCTTAACTTTCATAGTGAACACTAAACAACAACTATTCACAAACACAAGCCCCTCTTTTCTTAGCTACTTACTATCTGACTCCAACTCTGTAAAAATATGCTGTTCCAACAACCCACATATTAAGTGTTACAATCTCAAGACCACACAGTCTCTATCTTCCCCGCTGTGTTCACTCTTTCAGCTGCTGATCTCCCTGGGTCATTTTTTTTTAACTGCAAGTAGGTTTTACATGAACATGTGTCTTTGATAGAGAGTGTTTGAGATGGCCAGTTAGCACTCCTGCTCTACAGCAGTTACACTGCTGTTGGATGGCAGCGGCTCTCCCTCTAGTGTTCAAAATGCTGGGTTTATATACTTCCCATGACACAATAATTCTCATAATTTGATTGCTTTCCAGGTGTCCAAACAATAATATTCGAATTCCGTTGGCTTCTAGTATACTGAGCGTTATTTAAAATCCTTGGTTATATTTGAATTGGTGTCAAAACAGCCATTTCTTACCTCATTGTTATATGTGGAACAGTGTGACCTTTAGCTGGCATCTATGGCTGTACTTTCTATTCAGCAAAACCCGTTCTGTCTTAAAGTGACCAGACATGCTTCATAACACCTCCCCGCTTCAGAAAAAAATGAACCATCAGAATGAAAAGATAACTTCATTTATTTTCCTCTAATTCTTAATCCCATTATTATGAAATACAAAAGTATTAATCTCTGTTATGCCATTCATACTAATTCTGCACAGATATATAACACTGGAATAAGTCAAATCTTATCTACGCTTAGTCCTTTAAATCCTCGACAACACATCTGCTATCACATATTTAGGATCCACAGCATATACATTTTGTAAGTTTGAAGTCGGTAAGATAAGACTCCAATGAAATTGTCTCATATTCTGGTCTTTAAATATTCCAGAAAATGCGAGAGGATTGTTGATGTCCACAACCACCTCCGACAACGTTTTTGTCATATAAACATTAAAATATTGCCAGGCCAGTACGAATGATTCTTTCTCAATAATGTAGATTTTGTATTTTTTTTTCTGGTGAATATTGAGTTTTTTCGACAAGTAGCCAATTGGCCATTCAATTCCATCATCATCTTACTGTATCAATACTTCGCCGACACCTATACCCCGAGCATCAAACACAATTTTCAAAGGATTTCAAAATATTTGGTGCAGCTAAAACTGGTGTGGTGATTAATCCTGCTTTAAAATTCTCAAATGCCTCCTGGCATTGTTCTGTCCAACACAATTCTGTTTCCTTCTTTAATAAATCCATCAGTGGTGCCAATATGGTGCTTAAGCTTGCAACAAACGTCCGATAGAATCCACTCAGTCCCAAAAATCGAAGCACCTCTTTCTTCGAGAATGGTCGTGGAAATTCCTCAAAGCCCTTCGTCTTTGTGTTCCATGGGGTCAACCTTCCATGTCCAATGTAATGTCCCAAGGACATCACCTCTGCCTTCGTGAATTCTGTTTTCTTTAAGTTTATTACCAGGTTTGCTTCTTGTAATGGTTCAACATGCTCTGTCAACTGTAACATGTGAGCTTTCAATCACTTGCTAAAGCTTACTAAATCATACAGATAAACTGCACAATTTGTTCATTTGGCCACAACTTTGTTCCTGAATCTTAAATGTGGTGGTGCATTATTCATTCATATGAAATACTCGGTAACGTTTTTGTTATATCCAGTATCTTTACGAGATAGTTTAACTGGCTCAACATTTTTCTTTATTTGAAAGAGACCACTAAAACTGGCTTTGACGAGATTTCCTACCACTGGTAGCAATATTAATACCTCATTCCCGTATCAAGATTGGGGAAGTAACGGTGAGAGTGAGTGACAGAGTGTCAGTTCCAGGAGCTGTGTGAGACGAAGAAATGGCAATGCTGAAACACGAGGAGTGGCAGCGATCACTTATTTCCAAAAAAGACATTGATAGGGTGAGAAATTCCATACTTTACCCAGCATTAATTGATCTGATTTATTGTCACGTGTATCTCAGTACAGGGGCACACTCCATTTATGAGCAGTTAAGGCAGATCAATATCAGCATGGCCAGACAGATCGTAGGGTAGAAATAGACTTGGACAGAGTAAGGCACACAGGTTATACTGCATAGGACGTGCACTAGACATGATCAATATGAACAAGATCAGTATGATTTGAACTTAGAGAGTCCATTCATCAGTCTAACGTGGCTTTGCTAATTGTTTATGTGCCTTAATTAACTTTCCCGTACTGAATGCCATGTTCAGTAGCCACAATACCTTGCTTCTGAAACACATAGCCATTCCCATCAGCTTCTGCTCTCCATACAGAACACCAGGCTGGCTTCTCGGAGATGGAAGATGCCTTGTTGAGACTTCACACAAGACATATGGCTTCAATCCTCACAGCGAGAAAGCCACGTTCAAGTCCCACATGTGTATCATAAGCAATGGAGCCAGGAGGAACAACGCGGAACAGTCTGTCTGTGCAGCCTCTGTTCCACCTATTCATCATGTTAGAGCATCAATTAGGAGACAGTGAGGATTGCCCATGCTCGAGATCAGAGTAGAGAGTGGATTGCTGGGAAAACACAGCAGGTCAGGCAGCATCCGAGGAGCAGGAGAATTGACGTTACGGGCATGAGCCATTCATCAGGAATTAGCATCAATTACCTCATTCTGTCCCTGTGTAAGTGCGTTGAGGTGGGAATGGCCTCATCCTGTTCCTGTATGAGTGGCTCGAGGGGCTGAATGGCCTCCCCTTGTTGCTGTGGAAGTGACTCAAGGGGCTGAATGGACTCATCTTATTGCTGTTTAAGTGACTCATGGACTGACTGGCTTCTTCCTCGTCCGGCTGGACATGGCCAAGGGCCTGATTGGGTTACCCCTGGTTCCTGTTCGACAGCTCGATGTGCTGACAAATGTGATGATGCTGTAGCTTCAAGAGGTTATTTTGTCCTGGTTTCTTTTCAGAGAGAGATTGAATGATCGTTACCAAGCTGGCTAGTTCAGACCACTTGAGTAAATAGGGAGGGAGTCCTTAGGTTAATTTTAATGCAGCCTGAATGGGTGTGGCCAGCTCTCACAGATTAGGATCACTGGAGTTTGGTTTCTCAGTAACATCAGAAACTATTGGGGTCTCCACAGAGTTGGAAGCTTAAGTGAATGTCTCCTGGCTGCTACTCTTTCTGAATTTTCTCTTGATGCTGTTTTTAATTCCTGGATTGGAGAAATGTTTGTGACAATCTGTGTCTGAATATTCTTTTTTGCCAGGGGCTGTGCTTATGGGATTTTCGTATATAGGAACAGTTCATTAGTAATAGTTCGAAGATCCATTATTCTGTAAACTTGTCCAATAGATTTAAGTTATTCTAGATTCCTCTTTCTTTGGTTTCATCGTATCTTTCATGTTTAAGTAGATGGTGTTTTGTTTCACACCGAGTAATTTGACCAGTCACATTTTATCTGGGACAGACAGTTTACATTTCCTTTAAAGTAAGAAAACATTAGAGTCTAGGTTACCGCCTTCAAATATTTTCGAGGGGTTCCTAGACTCCTTCTCTTGCTGAATAATAGGCTGGAGGCACTGAATGGGCTATCCGTGTTCATCTCCAATAATGTCAATGGGCTGAATGACTTCCTCATATTCCTATGAAACTAGCGTGAGGTGCTGAATGAACTCTTGTTTTAATGTGGCAATGTGCAGTGTCAGGCAGTGCTGTTACATGAATGTTACAGACACTTTAACAGCACAAGCCTCAATGGAGTCTGGGTCTCGCTGCACATGGACACAGGCCAGTTCAAAACATTCTGAACATTGTAGAATCTTCAGTGACCATCCCCACTTCTGATCTTATGGTGGAGAAAGGTGGGGGTGGGGAGAAATTGATAAAGCAGCTGAAGATGTTTGTGAAGAGGAAGCTACCCTGAGGATCTCTCACAGAGCTGACCCAGGACTGAGGTGTTGAACATTTTCCTTTGTGCTATGTTTGACTCCAAACACTGGAGAAGTTACTCTGATTCCCATTAAATCCAGTTTTGTTAAGCTCCTTGATGCCAGCAGAAGTTAACCACTGCCTTGATATCAGGGCCAGTCATTTTTACTTGAACCCTTGTGTCAACTTCTTTTGTTCATATCAATAGGCCATGATATAGGAGCAGCGAGTGTTTTCTTCAAACAGGTGGTATTGAATGTCAGGATTACTCTTCTCAAGAGTGTTCGGGGAGCTAGATGACTGAAAGTATTTGAAGAGGAGGTCGATGGATATTGACCTGTCACAGAGTTGAGGGCTATGAAGAATTGGGTATAAAAGAGGATTTGAGACCAAGAACAGATCAATCATGATCTTAGTGAAGGGCAAGGCAGACTTGGGGAGTGAATGACCTGCTCCTGTTTCTAATATTCACACATTCTGTTATTGGAAAGTTAGTGAGTGTTATTTTCATGAATGTTCTGTAATTGAATGTTGCAGTCAGGGAGACCAGAGGATTTGTGAGCCATTGATTGGCGAGGTATGTGGGCTGTATTTACTGTGAATTTGGGTCTACAACATGACCAACAAATGAAGAACAAGTTGCAGACAGGAGAAGCTCTGTAAAGAGAGATGAGGGGCCTCTTTCATACCTAGCCTGGGCTTTCCAATTACATTTCCCAAATCACCTCAAAGCGTGTGTGATAGTCTTGAAGGGCTGAATGATCTCCTCTATTTCTGTGCACCAGTTTATAGCAGTAAGTAGCCTCCCACTGCTGCTGTCTAACAGGTTTGGTTTGCAGAATGGAACACAGGAACATGGGACTGAGGAGCATGAGTGGGTCATTAGATACTTTGAGCCTTCTCCACCAGGCACTAAGATTGTGGCTGATCAGGTTGTGGACTCAGCCCCACTTTCCTGTCTGTATCCCATTATCCGTGACTCACTTCCCTGTCAAATATTTAACTAAAGCAGCTTTCAATCAATGTGAATATAGGGGCACGATAAACTTTCAGTGAAGAGAATTCTGACTTGAAAGGTTCTTTTAGAATTTTTCGTCATGCCTCTTAGAGAATCAGAGAGTCATGCAGAACGGAAACAGACCCGTTAGTCCAATCTGTTCACTCCGATAAGATATCAAATCTGATCAAGTCCCATTTGCCAGCATTTGGCCAATATCCCTCCTCTCAGATACTTTTTAAATGTGCGATTGTAACCAACTTCACCATTTCCTCTGACAGCACTTTCTGTACACACACCACTCTCTGTGTGAAACATTTACCCTAAGGTCCCTTCTAAATCATTCGCCCTCTCGCCTTCAACCTATGCCCTCTTGTTCTGGGCTCTCCTACCCTGAGAAACAGAAAGTGCCTGTTCGGAATGTACATGCCCCTGATGGTTTTATATACCACTATAATGTCACCCTTCTGCCTCTGACACTCCAGGGAGAAACACCTCAACCTAATCAACTTCTCCCTAAAGCTCAAACCCTCCAGTCCTGGAACATTCGTGTCAATCTTTTCTGCTGACCAACAAGTTGTATGCAGTATTCTTAAAGTGGCCGCACCAACATCCTATACAGATGCAACCCCTATACTCAAAGCTCTGACTGATTAAGGTAAAAGTGCCAAATGTGTTCTGCGCCACACTGTCTACCTGCAACTCCACATTCAAGGAACAATATACCTGCAGCCCTCGGTCCCTTTGTTCTACAACACTCTCCAGGACCTTACCATAAGTGTATAATTTCTGCCCCGATTTGTCTTCCTAAAATGCAAAACCTCGTGTTTATCTAAATTAAACGTCATCTGTCACTCCTTGCACCATTGTCCCATCTAATTGTGGTCTCGTTGTACTCTGAAATAATCTACTACACCACCTTTCTGACGTCATCTGTAACCTTACGAACTATGGCCCCAATATTCACATCCAGATCCCTGACATAAATGATGAAATGCAGTGAACTCAGTACTGATTCTTACAGCACACTGCTGCTCACAAGCCTCCAGTCTGAAAAATATGCCTCTTCCTTCAAGCCAATTATGATGAGCTTCCTCTGTATCCCATGTGACCGAACCTTACTCATCTGCCTACCAATCGGAATGTTATGAACACCTTGCTGAGGTCCATGTGGACAATGTTTTAAAAAATTCTCAAGGTCAGGTTCGTAGGAGAGTAGTCTGACACAGAACAAATGACCAAGAGGCGAGTCTGCTAGAATATGGGCATTTTATTCCCCGCAGCGTCGCCACAACCAGGTCTCATACAACGGGTCTGGCTTATACTCACTCTACATGTTACCGGAACTGGGAGCCGTCAGTTCTCGTAGAGCGGTTGCCAACAACCCACGCTCGGCGGTTAAACGTAACCCCGGAGCAGACTCACCGAACTGGAGACTTTTCCAGCTGATATACTCTTTTCCAGATATAAACATTCATGTGAACAGCAGAGCAAGGCTAAAAAACACATTCCATTCTGGTTACATACAGATAAGAAGATTCACACGGGGAGGTGTGTGATAAGATTCACACGGGACTAAGCAACACCTCCATTCCGGTTAGATTCACACATGTATTGGGACATAATTTTTAACCGTTTCACCACAAATGTCTACCAAACTGCCTTCATCAATCTTCTTTGTCACCTCTTCAAAAAACTCAACCAAATTAATGAGACATGATTTGCCATGCAGAAAGACACGTTGCCTACCCCGATCAGCCCTTACCTTCCCAAATGTATGTAATTCCTATCCCTCAGAATCACCTCTAACAACTTACCCACCATTGACATCAGGCTCACGGGTTTATAGTTCCCCGGCGTTTTGGGTCACTGTTTCCTTTTCTAGTCCCACTCCTCCACTGCTCACAGCAAATGTTAAATATAACCAGGTTGGTGATGTGGCCGATGATATCGGGTCAGTTTTAGGAACAAGTCAGGCTAGTTTCTTTAATCTGCTAAAATAGCATGTTTATGATCCAGAGCAATGTTACTCAAACTATGATGGAAATATGAATGGCAAACGGTTTGGGTATTGCAAATATATAATCAATATTTCTCTGTTTAAAACACTGAGACACACACAAACACACACACACACACAAACACACACACACACACACAATTATAAACAAAATCTCTGCAATTTTAACTTGAAAGAACTTTGTCTAAATCTTAGTGTAACTTACGACAAAAGTAAAAACTGAGAGATTGCCCAAAATGTTATTCTGCTTCTGAAGATATTCTACTCACACAGCTGCTAGCAATGGGATTTCATCCTGGAACAGTTGGATTTGGCTGAATTCCCTGAGCATTAGGCAGGGAGGAGATTCCAATGGATTCTGGTCAGTGATCGCCCAAAGAGTAGCGCGGTGGCTCAATGGTTAGCACCGCTGCCTCATAGCATCAGGGACGCGGGTTTGATTCTAAACTTGGGCGACTGCCTGTGTGGAGTTTGTACATTCTCCCCTTGTCTGTGTGACCTTCTAATGGGTGTTCCAGTTTCCTCCCACAGTCCAAGGCTGTGCAGGCTGGGTGGATTGGCCATGCTAAATGGTCCATAGTGTTCAGGGATTTCTAGATTAGGTGCATTCGTCAGGGGTAAATATGGGGGAACGGGCTGGGAAGGTTACTCTTTGGAAGGTTGGTATGGAGTTATTGGGCCGAAGAGCATGTTTCCACACTGCAGGAATTCTGTAAAAATAAGAATGGTAACGATGACTGTAGAGTTGTTTATTTAGCTCGCACACATTGCTGTGATGAGGAACAATGAAGGAGAGAGAGAGTGCAATAGGCCATTCCTTCTCAGGAAGATTACATTTTCTGCCTCTCTGAGTTGAATCATACAGTAATGTCATCCTTTCCAAAACTGGACCATGTGAGGTCCCTTGTACATTCTCCAAACTGTGTCTCCATCACATTCCCTGTTCCATGTAGGTGCATCATTGCTGCTGTCATACACAGAGCCATACCCTTAGCAGAAAATGGTCTCGGTCGCTTTGAAGATATGTTTATATGTTGCTGCGTCATTAAAAACTAAAATGTTTAATGTATTCAGTATACCTGTGTTAAAATGAATGCATTTTATAACAAAGACAGAAATTGCTGGAAAAGCTCGGCAGGTCTGTCAGCATCCAGGTGCCTTTTACATGCTGTAGTTGTATCAGCCTCCATCACTTCCTCTGGCAGGTCATTCCAGACGTACACCACCCTCTGCGTGAAAAGTTGCTCCTTAGGCCTCTTCAAAACCTTGCCCCTCTCACTTTTAACCAATGCCCTCTAGTTTTGGACACCCCTAACCTGAGGAAAACCCTGACTACTCACCCTATCCATGACCATTCTGATTTTATAAACCGCTACTGCTGGAAAACGTGACCCCAATCAACACGAATGGCTGTACTTTCAGTCATCCCGGGCCTAAATTCTGAAATTCAATACTGACACCTCTTCCTTCTCCATCAGGTCACAATTCTAAATCCATTTTAATCAGTTTGATCAGATGTATCCTGAGACACCTCTGTGGGATTTACACCTAGACCTTTGTGCCCGGAGGTAGGGACACTAGCATCACTCAGCAATACCCATAAAGCTGTAACATTATTTTCCTGTGTGTTTGTTCATCAGCCTGTTCTGACATGCTGTGACATACCTCTGCAACAGGCAGGACTTGAATCCAGACCTTCTAGTTCAGAGTGAGGAACACTACCATACAAGTTCAGGTATTGGAATAAAATGCAGAGCTCTGCTTCAGAGGCAGGGACATTACCCACTACACTACCATACCCAAATTTTCGGTCATATTTTATGTAACAGCGTTCAGCTTTGTATGGATTTATTATAATCAGGTTAGCATTATTGAACTACACAAAACACTTTGTCTTAACTGTAGGATGTTGAGTACACGTGCTATGCCATCGAAATTAACAATGACCATCTTTAATCGCTGTTATCTGTAGTATGCAATATTAGGGAAAGAAATTCTGCAGACACACTCTGCACAATGAAGGGTATTGAATAGACAGAGACAGAGAAAGACCATAATTTCTGGCCCCAAAATACGGATCAGTATTACCCACCTCTCATGTGTGACTGCCGTCTTCCTCAATCCATGAAATGATACAAGGCAGCTGATTACTGTCCAGCCTCTCCTCCCCACTGACTGTGTGTACAATCAGTCCCTCATCCCCCTATTAACACAAGGCAACCCAAGCTCAAGGTCTTTGTGAAAATCAAGGCCGGAATCAAGGCATCCTGCAGAGGGGAAGGAATTTTAAAATTAAACGGGGAAGGTGATTAGGTGGTAATAACTCTCACTGGGTTGAAGAGTGGTAAGGGGAGTCATGAGAGGTAGTTATTTTAGACAGAAGCTGGCTTGGGTATGGAATGAACTTCCAGAGGAAGTGGTGAAAGCAGGGACAGCTCCAACGTTTAAAGGACATTTAGATCAGTACATGGATGAGACATCGGTTTGGATGGTGCTATGAGCAGCTGCCCTCTCCCCCTCTCTCTCCCTCTCTGAATGAATCCCTGTTGGTTTTCACCCTCTGAAAATGCCTGTGCAGTGGCGTGTAGAGGCCAGCAGAGGGTGGCGTTGCATCACTTTTAGCACCACAGAGACTGCCGGACCTGCCCCACACAGAGATACACAGATACACTGACAGGAATTGTTAGGACACAGCGTGAAGCTCATCTGGTAATTTAAATTAAACATAGCAGTATTGGGAATATAGCAGTATTTCACTTGCTCACACTCGTGAGTGGGGCAGGATTTCAGTTGTTTCATGGGGACTGTGATGCTATGACAATCTCAATGTTTGTAGAAAAGACCAAACCTGGAAGAACTCAGAAGTCTATGGAGGAGAGTGTGGAACTCTAACAGGACAATCACACGTTGGTGTAGTGTTCAGGTTTATGGCAGATGGGGATCAATGCAGAGCAATTTGAGGTGATACGCTTGGGTAGGAAAGACTATGAAAGAAAGTTTAAAACAGGCTGTGCCATTATAATGGGGGTGCAGGAGCAGAGAGCGCTGCGTGTATATGAGCACAGATTGTTGAAAATGTCAGGACAAGTGGGGAGAGCAGTAACTATCACAGATTAGTTTCAGTATCTGAACTGTTTACAGGAGGAGGTGTAGGAGGGAGTATCGGTGCTCCCTTCCCGGGAGGTGGTGGTGACGATGTGTGGGGAGCCCACCCTCATGTCCACCGAAACCGTGGGGATTCCATTTGTACCAGCTCAACACAAAAGGGAGGTGGCATCAGGGCCACGGCTTCTAAGTTGTGCCGGGGGGGGGGGGGTGGGAACGGAGCTGCCAGGGGGTTTAAAGTGAGAATTGCCCTTCACTGATCATTGCTCCTTACTCGGTCGGTGGGACGTGGATGTTTCAGAACCTCCACATGAGGTGTCCGGGTCCTCTCCGACTCGTACCAGGGTTCTCTCCACATGGCTGGGGTAGGGGGATGAGGGAACGGATATCGGGCACTCCACCACCCGGCTTAGCCCTTTCTGTCATATTCCAGGCTGTTTCTCCTGGAATGGGAGGAAGGGAGGGAGGGACTGAGGGTGGGAGTGGATGGCCCTGCTGTTAGTGCTGATGTCAGTGGGGAAACATGGGGAGGGATTCTGAGGGAGTCAGTACACAGTGTTGGATCCATGCAGTGCTGTTGGTGTGGGTAAAGAGAGAGAGAGAGAGAGATAGAGAGAGAGAGGGAGAGAGAGAGAGAGAGATGGGGTGGAGGGGAAGGTGCTGCATGCAGCAGTGAGAGTGGTGGAGCATGAGCCTTGTTTGGGGATTGGTGCTATAACAGATATACAGTGAGTGTGAGGGATCAGAGAGGACACAGTGACCCTTACCCTGACAGAGTGGGGAAGGTTATTGATGCTTGTCCCGTATTGCTGGACATTTCCTCAGACCACAGGTATGTACTGAGCTGGGTGGTGTGCTCAGACCATGCTCGGTGGGTATGGTGATGTGGCTCTCTTTGGGAAAAGAATGGCCCCCCACTGTACTAGCACATCCACCAGGACCTCCGTGCCCTGTCAACAAACTGTGGTGTAATTGCCATGGTCGGAATATCCAGGGGTACCCGGGTGGTGGTGAGTACCTCCAGTCATGATGGGTGGGAGAATTGGGCTGGTATTGAATGAGAGGGTGGGGTGGGTAGTTAATGAGGGGAGTTCGATACGACAGCACCAGGAAACTAGCTCAGCCTCGTGTGGATGATCTCTCTGTCACACTCAAGGAAAATCAAGCAAAAATAAATTGCTGTTAGAATCTACCCAATGAGTCATAGATTCTGTTGAAACCACTTCCTGTTACAAAGATGCAGAACAAATGCTCATCTGACCTCACACCAATCTCCCTTTTCCCATCTTTCCTGGGAAGACTGGCTCATGTCACAGGACGCTATCGAAGTGTCTACATTTCAGCATTCTACAACCTGGGAACACATCCTTCCATGACACTGTCACTCAGACTCCCCCTCTCTGTCTATACACCAAACCCCTCTCATGTGGTGATATTTAAACTGATGCCCCCGCCATCTCTCTCTGGCAGTGATGTTCACACCCACAGCACCCCCTTGTCATGGCACAATGGAGATATGGAGTTGTGTAAAAACAATGACTGCAGATGCTGGAAATCAGAGTCTAGATTGGAGTTATGCTGGAAAAAGCTCAGCAGTTCTGGCAGCATCCGAGGAGGAGTAAAATCAACGTTTCGGGCAAAAACCTTCATTCCTGATGAAGGGCTTTTGCCCAAAACGTCGATTTTACTCCTGCTCGGATGCTGCCTGAACTGCTGAGCTTTACCAGCAGCACTCTAATCTAGATATGGAGCTGGAAATGGGTGGGAGCTGCACATCCTGTCACTTCCAGCATGGGATGCAAGTTTCCCCACACTGGGCAGTGATCTAACACAGTGTCACTGAGCAATGCACTGGGATGGTGTACACAGTCCTACATGAGGGGAGGGTAACTGCTCCAGGTTTGCAGATTAATTCACGGGTGATCATTGCACCGGTCGCTGTGGTGAATAGACTATCTCGTTGAGGTTTATAGACAATGCAATGATGTGGTCTGCACAGCTCCCCATGCTGGATGAATATGTAGCCTGTGCACAGTACATCATGTTGTTCGGGTGGATAGGGGGGAAAGGTGATGGACAGGTCAAGGCGTTCCCCGGAACGTTCTGTCCCCAACATTCTATAACTGACATTCCCCGGAACGTTCTGTCCCTGACATTCTATAACTGACATTCCCCGGAACGTTCCGTCCCTGACATTCTATAACCGACATTCCCCAGAACGTTCTGTCCCTGACATTGTGTGTGAATGGCCAGACGTCAGTGAATTGAACAAACGATAAGATCCCGAGGGAAGTGATCCCGTTCCAGGGAGAAGGAGACACTGTTCTGAAGGCCCCCCAGGCAGTTAAAGGGATGAATACGTTTTCCCAGCGTTTATATTTCTTCACGACACAGGATCGACCACAATTTAGACCAAAATACAGGAATTCCCAAACTCCGTTTGTCTTCAGGAAACTGGGAGAGAATCCTTCAGGACAGCAACGTTTCCACCCTCCGTATTAGGAACTGGGAAGGAGTGACCTGTGTCTGCTCTCGAGTGATCGAGTGGGTGGGAATGTTTTAGAAACCATCTGTCCTTATGGATGTGTCTCTGTGTGTTTGGGGAGAGAGGGTTTCTTGTGGTTTATCTCATATTTTCGTCAGTAATTCAGACCTTCCCAGTTGTTATTCCAGCTCCAGTTATTTTAATAAATCCCTGAATACAGGGGCACATTTGAAAATCTCACTGGGTCCCCAATTAAACGGGTCCCTTTGCCTCCAGGCTGATGGATAATGGGTTTGTTTTCCTTCCTCACAGTTAACGTAGTGACCATCTACGTCCTGCTTTATAAAGATTGTGGATTGTCTCCATGTGTCAGACGTTACCTGGGGGCCATGGCAGAGGCGGATCTCCTGGTCATTATCCTCGACCTGATACTGAGACACATTCCCATTGTTTATCGGGAACAGTTTTATTTCCTGAGGGACTCCGTCCCCGTGTGTAATATCCACGCCGTCCTGCTTTATGCAGCCACTGACTGCTCTGTCTGGTTCACCGTCACTTTCATCTTTGATCGGTTTGTGTCCATTTGTTCCCAGAAGCTGAAAAGTAAATATTGCAGTGAGAAAACGGCGGCTGTGGCTCTGGGAGCAGTGACTGTGCTGAGCTGTTTAAAGAACATTTCCTGGTATTTTATGCTCACGGCTCGGTATTGGCTGGGGAACCGCCCCTGGTTTTGTGATGTAACAGACGCTGTTCGAGTCTCCATTGTCTGGGTCACAATCGAGTCCCTCCACCACATTCTAACCCCGTGTGTCCCATTTCTCCTGATTCTGCTGCTCAATGTTCTCACCGTCAGGGGGCGGCACGGTGGCACAGTGGTTAGCACCGGGTTCAATTCCCGACTCAGGCGACTGACTGTGTGGAGTTTGCACATTCTCCCCGTGTCTGCGTGGGTTTCCTCCGGGTGCTCCGGTTTCCTCCCACAGTCCAAAGATGTGCAGGTCAGGTGAATTGGCCATACTAAATTGCCCGTAGTGTTAGGTTAAAGGGATACATGTAGGGGTATGGGTGGGTTGCGCTTCGGCAGGTCGGTGTGGACTTGTTGGGCCGAAGGGCCTGTTTCCACACTGTAAGTAATCTAATCTAATCTAATCACATTTTAGTGACCAGCAGAACCCGCAGGAGACTCCGCGCTCACACCAATGGGGACGCTCAGTCTGACACAGAAACGAGAAACCGAAAAAATCCATCATTTTACTGTTTGTGATCTCGGCCAATTTCATCCTGTTATGGTCAACGTTAATGGTGTATTCTATGTGGTTACGGATGGTGTGGATTGTGGATACCCTTGTGCATCTCGATCCCTTTGTGCGGGAATTGGGCTTCATGATGCAGCTCCTCAGTTGCTGCACAAACACCGCGATTTAAGCCATGACCCAGACTAAGTTCAGGCAGCAGCTGAAGAATGTGCTGAAATATCCCTTCACCCAAATCCATCCATCAATCAAATTCCCTCATTAATCAATCCATCCGGGATTTTCTCATTTCAGTTCAGTGTTTCAGCGATGGAGCAGCCTGTCGCTATGGTAACAGACTGAGGATAGCGCTGGTTTGTCCATCCTTATCCCCCAGGGGGGTTACAGGGAACATATCAATGTTTCTCACAACTCAGGGGCCAGTGAAAAAAGGCACCATCCCTCTGACTGTGTCCATCACTTCCATTTGTAAACAATAAAAATGTTCATTACAGCGTGCCAAGCAGCAGAGTGACCAAAGTTGTTGTGTGTCTTTGTGTTGGAGAAGCTGAACTGGAGAGAGACAGACTCAGTGCCAAGTCCTGGTCCTCAGGGAAGGGGAGGGCACCGGGACCTGAGCTCAGGAACTGGGTTTAACTCCCTCTGTCCTTACTTTCCCTTCTGTATCTCCCACTCCAACTTGGCTCTCAGCAGAATTCACCTTGCTCCCTTTGTTCCTCTCCCTCCATATATTCCTCCCACTCTCACACTGCACTGCTATTTCTCTCTCATTTTCCTATTTACACACCCAATTCCACTGCCGTTGCCTTCCCCAATCTCATTCACTCTCTTTCCATCTTACGATCATAACCTCCCAATGTTACTGTCTTCCTCGAATCCTTCGGTGCTGGGGAACAGAAGAGGGTTGTCGATCTTCAGACCGATGTTAGGGAACAGAGATTGGGACGGCATATCAGGCCATTGCCAGGGCAACAGTATCGAGCTTGGGCCAAACACCATTGCTCGGGGACATAGTGGGTGGGAGTACATGAGCCGTTACTGGGGGTAATAGGTGGGGTGGCACCGTAGGCTGTGGCTGAGACTGGTACAACAGGATATCATAAATAGAACACATTATATGGGACATACTGTCTGTTACTCAGGGAATAGAATGGGAATGGGGTTAAAGGCCATTTAGAGGGGATCAACTGGGTCGGTGTTCACAGGCAGGAGCTCAGTTTAAGGTGTGTGAGGAGTGTGATGGTGGGAGACTGCATGGGCATGTGAGTGTGATGCTGGGGAAGTGTGCGAGGGAGTGAGCGTGATGGTGGGGGATTGCGTGGGGGAGTGAGTGTGATGCTGGGCGACTGTGCAGGAGAGTGAACGTGACGGTAGGGGAGTGTGTGGGAGAATGGTGGATTATGTGGGGTGAGCGTGACGGTGAGGGTGGTGTGGTGCAGTGTGTGGGGGTGAGCGTGATGGTGGCGATTGTGTGGGGCAGCGTATGTGAGGGTGGTGGAGTGTGTGGGGATGAGCGTGACGGTGGGGGTGATGTGGGACAGTGTGTGTGATGGTGGTGGAATGTGTGGGGGCGAGCATAATGGTGGAGGTCGTGTGGTGCAGTGTGTGAGGGTGGTGGAGTGTGTGGTTGTGAGAATGACGGGGGTGGTATGGGGCAGTGTGTTTGATGGTGGTGGAGTGTGTGGGGGTGAGCGTGACGGTGAGGGTGGTGTGGGGCAGTGTGTGTGATGGTGGTAGAGTGTGTGAGGGTGGGTGTGACGGTGAGGGTGGTGTAGGGCAGTGTGTGTGATGGTGGTGGAGTGTGATGCGGTGAGTGTGACGGTGGGTGCGGTGTGGGGCAGTGTGTGTGATGTTGTTGGAGAGTTTGGAGGTGAGTGTGACGGTGAGGGTGGTGTGGGGCAGTGTGTGTGATGGTGGTGGAGTGTGTGAGGGTCAGTGTGACGGTTAGGGTGGTGTGGGGCAGTGTGTCCGACGGTGGTGGAGTGTGATGGAGTGAGCTTGACGATGGGTGTGTTGTGGGACAGTGTGTGTGATGGTGATGTAGAGTGTGGGGGTGAGCGTGACGGTGAGAGTGGTGTGGGGCAGTGTGTGTGATGGTGGTGTAGTATGTGGTGGTTAGCGTGACGGTGAGGGTGGTGTGGGGCAGTGTGTGTGATGGTGGTGGAGTGCGGGGGGGTGAGCGTGACGGTGAAGGTGGTGTGGGGCTGTGTGTCTGATGATGGTGGAGTGTGTGGGAGTGAGCGTGAGGGTTGTGTGGGGCTGTGTGTCTGATGGTGGTGGAGTGTGTAGGGTGAGCATGATGGTGGAAGTCGTGCGGGGCATTCTGTGACATAGTGAGTGTGAGGGGGTCAGGGTGTTGGTGATGATGTGAGTGAGGGGGCCAGGGTGTTGGTGATGGAGTGAGTGTGAGGGGGTCAGGGTGACGGTGATGGAGTGAGTGTGAGAGGGTCAGGGGACGGTGATGGAGTGAGTGTGATGGGGTCAGTGTGACGGTGATGGAATGGTGTGGGATTGTCAGTGTTATGATGATGGAGGGAGTGTGAGGGGGTCAGGGTGACAGTGATGGACTGAGTGTGAGGAGGTCAGGTATCTGTGATGGAACGAGTGTGAGGGGTTCAGGGCGGTGGGGATGGAGTGAGTGTGAGGGAGTCATTGTGAGGATGATGGAGTTAGTGTGAGTGGGACAGGGTGAGGATGATGGAGTGAGTGTGTGGGGGACAGGGGAGGATGATGGAGTGAGTGTGAGGTAGTCAGGGTGAGGAAGATGGAGTGAGTATGAGGCCATCTGGGTGACGGTGAGGGAATGTGTGTGAGAGGGTCAGAGTGATGGTGATGGAGTGAGTGTGAGGGGACAGTGTCACAGTGATGGAGTGAGTGTGAGGGGGTCCGGGTAACGGTGATAGAGTGAATCCGAGAGGGTCAGGGTGACGGTGATGGAGTGAGAGTGAGAGGGTCAGTGTGACGGTGATGGAGGGAGTGTGAGGGGGTCAGGGTGATGGTGATGGAGTGATTGTGAGTGTGTCATGGTGACAGTGATAGAGTGAGTGTGAGGGGGTCAGGGTGACGGTGATGGAGTGAGAGTGAGGGGGTCAGTGTGACGGTGATGGAGGGAGTGTGAGGGGGTCAGGGTGATGGTGATGGAGTGATTGTGAGTGTGTCAGGGTGACAGTGATAGAGTGAGTGTGAGGGGGTCAGTGTGACCATGATGGAGTGAGTGTAAGGGGATAACTGTGACGGTGATGGAGTAAGTGTGAAGGGGTCAGTGTGACTGTGATCACGTGAGTGTGCAGTGGTCAGGTTGACGGTGATGGTGTGAGTGTGAGGGGTTCATGGTGATGATGGTCGAGCGAGTGTGAGAGGGTCAGGGTGACTGTGATTAAGTGGGTGTGAGGGTATTCAGTGTGACGGTGAAGGAGTGAGTGTGAGGGGTTCACAGTGACAGTGATGGGGGGAGTGTGAGGGGGTCAGGGTGACTGTGATTGAGTGAGTGTGACAGGTTCATGGTGACGGTGACGGGAGGATTGTGAGAGGTGAACGGTGATGGAGTGAGAGTGAGGGGGTCAGGGTGACATTGATGGAGTGAGTGTGAGGGGGTCAGTGTGAAGTTGATGGAGTGAATGTGAGGGGATCAGTGTTAGAGTGATGGAGTGAGTGTGAGGGGGTCAGGGGGTGGTGATGGAGTGAGTGTGGGGGATGTCAGGGTGACAGTGATGGAGTGAGAGTGAGGAGGTCAGGGTGACAGTGATGGAGTGAGTGTGATGGGGTCAGTGTGACGGTGATGGTATAACTGTGGGATTGTCAGTGTGATGGTGATGGAACGAGTGTGATGGGGTCAGGGTGGTGGGGCTGGAGTGAGTGTGAGGGATTCAGGGTGAGGATGATGGAGTTAGTGTGAGGGGTACAGGGTGAGGATGATGGAGTGAGTGTGTGGGGGACAGGGTGAGGATGATGGAGTGAGTGTGAGGGGTTCACAGTGACAGTGATGGAGCGAGTGTGAGGGGGTCAGGGTGACTGTGATGGAGTGAGTGTGACAGGTTCATGGTGACGGTGACGGGATGAGTGTGAGAGGTGAACGGTGATGGAGTGAGAGTGAGGGGGTCAGGGTGACATTGATGGAGTGAGTGTGAGGGGGTCAGTGTGAAGTTGATGGAGTGAATGTGAGGGGATCAGTGTTAGAGTGATGGAATGAGTGTGGGAATGTAAGTGCGATGGTGATGGAGGGAGTGTGAGGGGGTCAGGGTGACAGTGATGGAACGAGTTTAAGGGGTTCAGGGCGGTGGGGATGGAGTGTGAGGGATTCAGGGTGAGGATGATGGAGTTAACGTGAGGGAGACAGGGTGAGGATGATGGAGTGAGTGTGTGGGGGACAGGGTGACGATGGTGGAGTGAGTGTGAGGGAGTCAGGGTGAGGATGATGGAGTGAGTATGAGGCGGTCTGGGTGACGGTGAGGGAGTGTGTGTGAGAGGGTCAGAGTGACGGTGAAGGAGTGAGTGTGAGGGGACAGTGTCACAGTGATGGAGTGAGTGTGAGGGGGTCCGGGTAACGGTGATAGAGTGAGTCTGAGAGGGTCACGGTGATGGTGATGGAGTGAGAGTGAGGGGGTCAGTGTGACGGTGATGGAGGGAGTGTGAGGGGGTCAGGGTGATGGTGATGGAGTGATTGTGAGTGTGTCAGGGTGACAGTGATAGAGTGGGTGTGAGGGGGTCAGTGTGACCGTGATGGAGTGAGTGTAAGGGGATGACTGTGACGGTGATGGAGTGAGTGTGAAGGGGTCAGTGTGACTGTGACCACGTGAGTGTGCAGTGATCAGGTTTACGGTGATGATGTGAGTGTGAGAGGTTCATGGTGATGGTAGTGGAGCGAGTGTGAGGGGGTTAGGGTGACAGTGATGGAGTGAGAGTGAGGGGTTCACGGTGGTGGGGATGGAGTGAGTGTGGGGGGTTGAGTGTGACGGTGATGGAGTGAGTGTGAGGGGGTCAGGGTGACGATGATGGAGTGAGTGTGAGGGAGACATGGTGAAAGTGATGGAGAGAGTCTGAGGGAGTCAGGATGGCGGTGATGGAGTGAGTGTGAGCGGGTCAGGATGATCGTGATGAAGTGAGTGTGAGGGTATCAGTGTGACGGTGAAGGAGTGAGTGTGATGGGGTCAGGGTGACAGTGAAGGAGTGAGTATGAGGGCGTCAGGGTGATGGTAATGGAGTGAGTGTGAGAGGGTCAGGGTGATGGTGATGGAGTGAGTGTGATGGGGTCAGGGTAATTGTGATCGAGTGAGTTTGAGGGTATCAGAGTGACGATGAAGGAGTGAGTGTGAGGGGTCACAGTGACGGTGATGGAGTGAGAGTGAGGGGGGCAGGGTGACATGGATTGAGTGAATAAGAGGGGATCAGCATTAGAGTGATGAAGTGAGTGTGAGGGGGTCAAGGGGTGGGGACGGAGTGAGTGTGAGGGTGTCAGGGTGAGGGAGATGGAGTGAGATTGAGGGGTGAGTGTGACGATGATGGGGTGAGGGTGAGGGGACCAGTGTGATGGTGATGGAGTGAGTGTGAGGGGGTCAGGGTGACGGTGATGGAGTGAGTGTGAGGGGGTCAGGGTGACAGTGATGGAGTGAGTGTGAGGGTGTCAGTGTAACTGTGATTACGTGACTGTGAGGGGTCAGGGTTACGGTGATGGAGTGAAAGTGAGGGGGACAGGGTGACCATGATGCAGTGAGTGTGAGGGGGTCAGTATGGTGGAGATGGAGTGAGTGTGATAGGGTCAGTGTGACAGTGATGGAGTGAGTGTGAGGGGTTCACGGTGGTGGGGATGGAGTGAGTGTGGGGGGTTGAGTGTGACGGTGATGGAGTGAGTGTGAGGAGGTCAGTGTGATGGTGATGGAGTGAGTGTGAGGGAGTCATGGTGCAGGTGACTGAGAGAGTCTGAGGAAGTCAGAGTGACGGTGATGGAGTGAGTGTGAGGGGGTCAGGATGATGGTGATGAAGTGAGTGTGAGGGGACTAGTTTGATGATGATGGAGTGAGTGTGAAGAGGTCAGGGTGACTGTGATGGAGTGAGAGTGAGGAGGTCATGGTGACAGTGATGGAGTGCGTGTGATGGGGTCAGTGTGAGAGGGTCCGTGTGACAGTGATGGAGGGAGTGTGAGGGTGCCAGGGTGACGGTGATGCAGTGAGTGTGAGGGAGACAGGGTGAGGATGATGGAGTGAGTGTGAGGGGGTCAGGGTGAGGATGATGGAGTTAGTATGAGGCGGTCTGGGTGACGCTGAGACAGTGGGTGTGAGGTGGTCAGTGGGACGGTGATGGAGGGAGTGTGAGGGGGTCAGGGTGATGGTGATGGACTGAGTGTGAAGAGGTCAGGGTGACTGTGATGGAGTGAGAGTGAGGAGGTCAGGATGACAGTGATGAGTGAGTGTGATGGGGTCAGTGTGAAGTTGATGGAGTGAATGTGAGGGGATCAGTGTTAGAGTGATGGAGTGAGTGTGAGGAGGTCAGGGAGTTGTGATGGAGTGAGTGTGGTGGGTGTCAGGGTGACAGTGATGGAGTGAGTGTGAGGTGATCAGTGTGATGGTGTTGGAGTGAGTGTGAGGGGTTCAGGGTGACGGTGACGGAGTGAGTCTGAGAGGGTCAGGGTGAGGGTGATGGAGTGAGTGTGAGAGGGTCCGTGTGACAGTGATGGAGTGAGTGTGAGGGTGCCAGGGTGACGGTGATGGAGTGAGTGTGAGAGGGTCCGTGTGACAGTGATGGAGTGAGTGTGAGGGTGCCAGGGTGACGGTGATGGAGTGAGTGTGAGGGAGACAGGGTGAGGATGATGGAGTGAGTGTGAGGGGCCAGGGTGAGGATGATGGAGTTAGTATGAGGCTGTCTGGGTGACGCTGAGACAGTGGGTGTGAGGGGGTCAGTGGGACGGTGATGGAGGTGTGTGAGGGGGTCAGGGTGATGGTGATGGAGTGAGTGTGAGAGGGTCCGTGTGACAGTGATGGAGTGAGTGTGAGGGGGTCAGTTTGACATTGAGAGAGTAGGTGTGAGGGGGTCAGTGGGATGGTGATGGAGTGAGTATGAGGAGATCAGTGTGACGGTGATGGAGTAAATGTGAGGGGGACAGGTTGACAGTGATGGAGTGAGTTGAGGGGGTCAGTGTAACTGTGATTGTGTGCTTGTAAGGGGTCAGGGTTATGGTGATGGAGTGAGTGTGAGGGGGACAGGGTGACCGTGATGGAGTGAGTGTGAGGGGGTCAGTGTGATGGAGATGGAGTGAGTGTGATGGGGTCCGTGTGACAGTGATGGAGTGAGTGTGAGGGGTTCACGGTGGTGGGGATGGAGCGAGTGTGGGGGGTTGAGTGTGACGGTGATGCAGTGAGTGTGAGGGTGTCAGGGTGGCGGTGATGGAGTGAGTGTGAGGGAGTCATGGTGAAAGTGATGGAGAGAGTCTGAGGGAGTCAGGATGACGGTGATGTAGTGAGTGTGAGGGGGTCAGGATGATGGTGATGAAGTGAGTGTGAGGGGGTCAGTTTGACGGTGATGGAGTGAGTGTGAAGTCGTGAGGGGGACGGTGAAGTGGTGAGTGTGAGGGGGTCAGGGTGACAGTGAAGGAGTGAGTATGAGGAGGTCAAGACGACGATGATTGAGGAGTGTGAGAGGGTCAGGGTGATGGTGATGGTGATGGAGTGAGTGTGATGGGGTCAGTATGACGGTGATGGAGTGAGTGTGAGGGGGTCAGTATGACGGTGACGGAGTGAGTCTGAGAGGGTGAGGGTGACGGTGATGGAGTGAGTGTGAGGAGGTCAGTGTGACGGTGATGGAGTGAGTGTGAGGGGATCAGGGTGACTGTGATGGAGTGAGTGTGAGGGGGTCAGTATGACAGTGATTTAGTGAGTGTGCGGGGGTAAGGGTGATTGTGATCGAGTGAGTGTGAGGGTATCAGAGTGACGGTGATGGAGTGAGAGTGAGGGGGGCAGGGTGACATGGATGGTGTGAATAAGAGGGGATCAGCGTTAGAGTGATGAAGTGAGTGTGAGGGGGTCAAGGGGTGGGGACGGAGTGATTGTGAGGGTGTCAGGGAGAGGGAGATGGAGTGAGATTGAGGGGGTGAGTGTGACGATGATGGGGTGAGGGTGAGGGGACCAGTGTGATATTGAAGGAGTGAGTGTGAGGGGGTCAGGGTGACGGTGATGGAGTGAGTGTGAGGGGGTCAGGGTGACAGTGATGGAGTGAGTGTGAGGGTGTCAGTGTAACTGTGATTGCGTGATTGTGAGGGGTCAGGGTTACGGTGATGGAGTGAGTGTGAGGGGGACAGGGTGACCGTGATGGAGTGAGTGTGAGGGGCTCAGTGTGAAGTTGATGGAGTGAGTGTGAGGGGGTTCAGTGTGAAGTTGGTGGAGTGAGTGTGAGGGGGTCAGTATGGTGGAGATGGAGTGAGTGTGATGGGGTCAGTGTGACAGTGATGGAGTGAGTGTGAGGGGTTCACGGTGGTGGGGATGGAGTGAGTGTGGGGGGTTGAGAGTAACGGTGATGGAGTGATTGTGAGGGGGTCAGGGTGATAGTGATGGAGTGAGTGTGAGGGAGTCATGGTGCAGGTGATGGAGAGAGTCTGAGGGAGTCAGGGTGACGGTGATGGAGTGAGTGTGAGTGGGTAAGGATGATGGTGATGAAGTGAGTGTGAGGGGACCAGTGTGATGGTGGTGGAGTGAGTGTGAAGGGGTCAGGGTGACTGTGATGGAGTGAGAGTGAGGAGGTCAGGGTAACAGTGATGGAGTGAGTGTGATGGGGTCAGTGTGAAGTTGATGGAGTGAATGTGAGGGGATCAGCGCTAGAGTGATGGAGTGAGTGTGAGGGGGTAAGGGGGATGTGATGGAGTGAGTGTGGTGGGTGTCAGGGTGACAGTGATGGAGTGAAAGTGAGGAGGTCAGGGTAACAGTGATGGAGTGAGTGTGAGGGGATCAGTGTGATTGTGTTGGAGTGAGTGTGAGGGGTTCAGGCTGACGGTGACAGAGTGAGTCTGAGAGGGTCTGGGTGACAGTGATGGGGTGAGTGTGAGGGGTTCAGGGTGACAGTGACAGAGTGAGCCTGAGAGGGTCAGGGTGACGGTGAAGGAATGAGTGTGAGGAGGTCAGGGTGACGGTGAAGGAGTGAGTGTGAGGGGGTCAGGGTGACGGTGATGGAGTGAGTGTGAGGGTGTCAGGGTGACGGTGATGGAGTGAGTGTGACGGGGTCAGTGTGACGGGGATGGAATGAGTGTGAGGGGGTCAGGTTGATGGTGATGGAGTGAGTGTGAGGGGATCAGGGTGACTGTGATGGAGTGAGTGTGAGAGGGTCCGTGTGACAGCGATGGAGGGAGTGTGAGGTTGCCAGGGTTACGGTGATGGAGAGAGTGTGAGGGAGACAGGGTGAGGATGATGGAGTGAGTGTGAGGGGGTCAGGGTGAGGATGATGGAGTTAGTACGAGGCGGTTTTGGTGACGCTGAGACAGTGGGTGTGAGGGGGTCAGTGGGACGGTGATGGAGGGAGTGTGAGGGGGTCAGGGAGACGGTGATGGAGTGAGTGTGCGGGTGTCTGTTTGACTGTGATGGAATCAGTATGAGGGAGTTAGTGTGACACTGACTGAGTGAGTTTAATGGGGTCAGTGTGACGGTGATTGAGTGAGTGTGAGGGGTTCAGGGTATCGGTGAAGGTGTGAGTGTGAGGGGGTCAGGGTGACGGTGATGAGTGAGTGTGAGGGGGTCAGGGTGACGGTGATGGAGACTGTGTGAGGGTGTCAGTGTGACGGTAATGGAGTGAGTGTGAGGGGGTCTGGGTGACGGTGATGGAGTGAGTGTGAAGTTGTCAGGGAGAGGGTGATGGAGTGAGTGTGTAGGAGTCAGTGTGACAGTGATGGAGTGAGTGTGTGGGGGTCTGTTTGATGGTGATGAAGTGAGTATGAGGGGGTCTGTTTGACGGTGATGGAGTGAATGTGAGGGGTTCAGGGTGACGGTGAAGGAGTGAGTGTGAGGAGGTCAGGGAGACAGTGATGGAGTGAGTCTGAGGGAATCAGGATGACGGTGATAGAGTGAGTATGAGGGGGTCAGTGTGACGGTAATGCAGTGTGTGTGAGGGGGTCAGGGTGACAGTGATGCAATGATTGCGAGGAGGTCAGGTTGACGGTGATGGAGTGAGTGTGACGGGGTCAGTGTGACGGGGATGGAATGAGTGTGAGGGGGTCAGGTTGATGGTGATGGAGTGCGTGTGAGGAGGTCAAGACGACGATGATTGAGGAGTATGAGAGGGTCAGGGTGATGGTGATGGAATGAGTGCTTGGGGGTCAGTGTGACGTTGATGGAGTGATTATGTGGGAGTCAGGGTGACAGTGATGGAAAGATCGTGAGGGTGTCAGGAGGGTGATGAAGGAGTGTGTGTTGGGGTTGTCAAGGTGACGGTGATGGAGTGAGTGTGAGAGGGTCAAGATGAAAGTGATGGAGCGAATGTGAGGGGGCAAGGTTAAACGTGATGGAGTGAGTGTGAGGGTGTCAGGGTGACGGTGATGGAGTGAGTGTGAGGAGTGTGAGCAGGTCAGGGTGATGGTGATGGAGTGAGTGTGAGGGGGTCAGTATGACGGTAATGGACTGAGTTTGAGGGGGTCAGTGTGACAGTGATGTCGTGCATCTGAGGGGGTCTGTGCGAGGGTAATGTCGAGTCAGTGTGAAGGTGATGGAGTGATTGTGAGTGTGTCAGGTTGACAGCGATAGAGTGAGTGTGAGGGGGTCAGTTTGACGTGGATTGAGGGAGTGTGTGGGTGTCAGTGGGACGCTGACGGAGGGTGTTTAATGGGGTCAGGGTGACGAAGATGGAGTGAGTGTGAGGAGGTCAGGGTAACAGAAGTGGAGTGAGTGTGAGGGGGTCAGAATAACGGTGATGGAGTGAGTGTGAGGGGGTCAGTGTGACGGTAATGGACTGAATTTGAGGGGGTCAGTGTGACGCTGATGGAGTGAGTTTCATGGAGTCAGTGTGATGGAGATTGAGTGAGTGTGAGTGGGTCAGTTTGACGGTGATGGAGTGAGTGTGAGGTGGTCAAAGTGACGGATAAGGAGTGAGTGTGTCGGGGTCAGTGTGATGGGGATGGAGTGAGTGTGCGTGGGTCAGTGTGACGGTGATGGAATGAGTGTGAGGTTGTCAGGGTGAAGGTGATGGAGTGAGTTTGAGTTTGTCAGGGTGAGGGTGATGAAGTGAGTTTAATGGAGTCAGTATGACGGCGATGGAGTGAGTGTGTGGGGGTCAAAGTGACAGAGAAGGAGTGAGTGTGAGAAGGATAGGATGAGGATGATGGAGTGAGGGTGAGTGGGTCAGGGTGATGGTGGTGGAGTGAGTGTGTGGGGATTAGGGTGACGGTGACGGAGTGATTGCGAGGTAGTCAAGATGAAGGTGATGGAGTGAGTGTGAGGGGGTCAGTGTGACGGTGATGATGTGAGTGTGAGGGGATAAGTTTGATGATAATGGAGTGACTGTGAGGGGATCAGGGTGAATGTGATGGAGTGAGTGTGAGGGGGTCAGTGTGAGTGTAAACACGTGAGTGTGAAGGGATCAGGGAGACGGTGATGGAGCGAGCTTGAGGGGTCAGGTTGACGGTGATGCAGTGAGTGTGAGGTTGTCAGGGTGAGGGTGATGGAGTGAGTGTGAGGGTGTCAGTGTGACACTGATGGAGTGAGTTTCATGGAGTCATTGTGATGGTGATGTAGTGAGTGTGAAGGTGTCAGGGTGAATGTGAAGGAGTGAGTGTGTGGGAGTCAGTGTGACGGGGATGGCATGAATATGAGAGGGTCAGTTTGACGGGGATGGAGTGAGTGTGAGGGGTTCATGGGGACGGTGATGGAGTGAGTGTGAAGGGGTCAGTGTGACAGTGATGGAGTGAGTGTGAAGGGGTCATGGATAGAGTGATGGAGTGAGTGTGAGGGGATGAGTGAGATGGAGATAGAGTGAGTGTGTGGGAGTCAGTGTGACAGTGATGGAGTGAGTGAGAGAAGGTCAGGGTGACTGTGATGGAATGAGTGTGATGGGATCAGGGTGACTGTGATGGAGTGAGTGTGAGGGGGATAGAGTGAGGATGAGGGAGTGAGGGTGAGTGGGTCAGGGTGATGGTGTTGGAGTGACTGTGTGGGGATCAGGGCGATGGTGACGGAGTAATTGCGAGGGAGTCAAGATAAAGGTGATGGAGTGAGTGTGAGGGGGTCAGTGTGACGGTGATGATGTGAGTGTGAGGGGATAATTGTGACGATAATGGAGTGACTGTGAGGGGATCAGGGTGAATGTGATGGAGTGAGTGTGACGGGGTCAGTGTCACGGTGATGGAGTGAGTGTGAGGGAATCAGGGTGATGCTGACCGATTGAGTGTGAGGGTGTCAGGGAGACGTTGATGGAGTGAGTGAGGGATTCAGGGTGTCAGCGACCAAGTGAGTGTGAGGGTGTCAGTGTGACTGTAATCACGTGAGTGTGAGGGGGTCAGGGAGATGGTGATGGAGTGAGTATGAGGTTGTCAGGGTGAGGGTGATGGAGTGAGTGTGAGGGTGTCAGTGTGACGCCGATGGAGTGAGTTTCATGGAGTCAGTGTGACGGTGATGGAGTGAGTGTGAAGGCGTCAGGGTGAAGGTAAAGGAGTGAGTATGAGGGGGTCAAAGTGATGGAGAAGTAGTGAGTGTATTGGGGTCAGTGTGACGGTGATGGCGTGAGTGTGAGGGTTCAGGGTGACGGTGATGGAGTGAGTGTGTGGGAGTCAGTGTGACTGTGATGGAGTGAGTGTGAGAGGGTCAGTTTGACGGGGATGGAGTGAGTGTGAGGGTTTCATGGGAACGGTGATGGAGTGAGTGTGTGGGAGTCAGTGTGACAGTGATGGAGTGAGTGTGAAGGGGTCAGGGTTAGGGTGATGAGTCAGTGTGAAGGGGTCAAGGTTAGGGTGATGGAGTCAGTGTGAGGGGGTCAGTGTGACAGTGATGGAGTGAGTGAGAGAAGGTCAGGGTCACTGTCATGGAATGAGTGTGAGGGGATGAGTGTGGCAGTGATGGAATGAGTGTGAGGGGATCAGCGTGACTGTGATGGAGTGAGTGTGAAGGGGTCAGTGTGATGGTGGTGGAGTGAGTGTGAGGGGGTCAGGGCGACGGTGATGGAGTGAGTGTGAGCGGGTCTGGGTGACTGTGATGGACTGAATGTCAGGGAAAGAGTGTGACGTTGATGGAGTGTGTGTGAGGGGATCAGTGTGACGGTGTTGGAGTGATTGTGAGAGGGTAAAGGTGATGGTGATGGAGTGAGTGAGAGGGGGTCATGGTGACGGTGAAGTTGTGAGTGTGAGGTACTCAGTGTGACGGTGATGGAGTGAGTGTGAGGGGGTCTGTTTGACGGTGATGGAATGAGTGTGTGGGGGTCAAAGTGACAGAGAAGGAGTGAGTGTGAGAAGGATAGGATGAGGATGATGGAGTGAGGGTGAGTGGGTCAGGGTGATGGTGGTGGAGTGAGTGTGTGGGGATTAGGGTGACGGTGACGGAGTGATTGCGAGGTAGTCAAGATGAAGGTGATGGAGTGAGTGTGAGGGGGTCAGTGTGACGGTGATGATGTGAGTGTGAGGGGATAAGTTTGATGATAATGGAGTGACTGTGAGGGGATCAGGGTGAATGTGATGGAGTGAGTGTGAGGGGGTCAGTGTGAGTGTAAACACGTGAGTGTGAAGGGGTCAGGGAGACGGTGATGGAGCGAGCTTGAGGGGGACAGGTTGACGGTGATGCAGTGAGTGTGAGGTTGTCAGGGTGAGGGTGATGGAGTGAGTGTGAGGGTGTCAGTGTGACACTGATGGAGTGAGTTTCATGGAGTCATTGTGATGGTGATGTAGTGAGTGTGAAGGTGTCAGGGTGAATGTGAAGGAGTGAATGTGTGGGAGTCAGTGTGACGGGGATGGCATGAATATGAGAGGGTCAGTTTGACGGGGATGGAGTGAGTGTGAGGGGTTCATGGGGACGGTGATGGAGTGAGTGTGAAGGGGTCAGTGTGACAGTGATGGAGTGAGTGTGAAGGGGTCATGGATAGAGTGATGGAGTGAGTGTGAGGGGATGAGTGAGATGGAGATAGAGTGAGTGTGTGGGAGTCAGTGTGACAGTGATGGAGTGAGTGAGAGAAGGTCAGGGTGACTGTGATGGAATGAGTGTGATGGGATCAGGGTGACTGTGATGGAGTGAGTGTGAGGGGGATAGAGTGAGGATGAGGGAGTGAGGGTGAGTGGGTCAGGGTGATGGTGTTGGAGTGACTGTGTGGGGATCAGGGCGATGGTGACGGAGTAATTGCGAGGGAGTCAAGATAAAGGTGATGGAGTGAGTGTGAGGGGGTCAGTGTGACGGTGATGATGTGAGTGTGAGGGGATAAGTGTGACGATAATGGAGTGACTGTGAGGGGATCAGGGTGAATGTGATGGAGTGAGTGTGACGGGGTCAGTGTCACGGTGATGGAGTGAGTGTGAGGGAATCAGGGTGATGCTGACCGATTGAGTGTGAGGGTGTCAGGGAGACGTTGATGGAGTGAGTGAGGGATTCAGGGTGTCAGCGACCAAGTGAGTGTGAGGGTGTCAGTGTGACTGTAATCACGTGAGTGTGAGGGGGTCAGGGAGATGGTGATGGAGTGAGTATGAGGTTGTCAGGGTGAGGGTGATGGAGTGAGTGTGAGGGTGTCAGTGTGACGCCGATGGAGTGAGTTTCATGGAGTCAGTGTGACGGTGATGGAGTGAGTGTGAAGGCGTCAGGGTGAAGGTAAAGGAGTGAGTATGAGGGGGTCAAAGTGATGGATAAGTAGTGAGTGTATTGGGGTCAGTGTGACGGTGATGGCGTGAGTGTGTGGGAGTCAGTGTGACAAGGATGGAGTGAGTGTGAGGGTTCAGGGTGACGGTGATGGAGTGAGTGTGTGGGAGTCAGTGTGACTGTGATGGAGTGAGTGTGAGAGGGTCAGTTTGACGGGGATGGAGTGAGTGTGAGGGGTTCATGGGAACGGTGATGGAGTGAGTGTGTGGGAGTCAGTGTGACAGTGATGGAGTGAGTGTGAAGGGGTCAGGGTTAGGGTGATGAGTCAGTGTGAAGGGGTCAAGGTTAGGGTGATGGAGTCAGTGTGAGGGGGTCAGTGTGACAGTGATGGAGTGAGTGAGAGAAGGTCAGGGTCACTGTCATGGAATGAGTGTGAGGGGATGAGTGTGGCAGTGATGGAATGAGTGTGAGGGGATCAGCGTGACTGTGATGGAGTGAGTGTGAAGGGGTCAGTGTGATGGTGGTGGAGTGAGTGTGAGGGGGTCAGGGCGACGGTGATGGAGTGAGTGTGAGCGGGTCTGGGTGACTGTGATGGACTGAATGTCAGGGAAAGAGTGTGACGTTGATGGAGTGAGTGTGAGGGGATCAGTGTGACGGTGTTGGAGTGATTGTGAGAGGGTAAAGGTGATGGTGATGGAGTGAGTGAGAGGGGGTCATGGTGACGGTGAAGTTGTGAGTGTGAGGTACTCAGTGTGACGGTGATGGAGTGAGTGTGAGGGGGTCTGTTTGACGGTGATGGAATGAGTGTGTGGGGGTCAAAGTGACAGAGAAGGAGTGAGTGTGAGAAGGATAGGATGAGGATGATGGAGTGAGGGTGAGTGGGTCAGGGTGATGGTGGTGGAGTGAGTGTGTGGGGATGAGGGTGACGGTGACGGAGTGATTGCGAGGTAGTCAAGATGAAGGTGATGGAGTGAGTGTGAGGGGGTCAGTGTGACGGTGATGATGTGAGTGTGAGGGGATAAGTTTGATGATAATGGAGTGACTGTGATGGGATCAGGGTGAATGTGATGGAGTGAGTGTGAGGGGGTCAGTGTGAGTGTAAACACGTGAGTGTGAAGGGGTCAGGGAGACGGTGATGGAGCGAGCTTGAGGGGGACAGGTTGACGGTGATGCAGTGAGTGTGAGGTTGTCAGGGTGAGGGTGATGGAGTGAGTGTGAGGGTGTCAGTGTGACACTGATGGAGTGAGTTTCATGGAGTCATTGTGATGGTGATGTAGTGAGTGTGAAGGTGTCAGGGTGAATGTGAAGGAGTGAGTGTGTGGGAGTCAGTGTGACGGGGATGGCATGAATATGAGAGGGTCAGTTTGACGGGGATGGAGTGAGTGTGAGGGTTCATGGGGACGGTGATGGAGTGAGTGTGAAGGGGTCAGTGTGTAGGTGATGGAGTGAGTGTAAAGGGGTCATGGATAGAGTGATGGAGTGAGTGTGAGGGGATGAGTGAGATGGAGATAGAGTGAGTGTGTGGGAGTCAGTGTGACAGTGATGGAGTGAGTGAGAGAAGGTCAGGGTGACTGTGATGGAATGAGTGTGATGGGATCAGGGTGACTGTGATGGAGTGAGTGTGAGGGGGATAGAGTGAGGATGAGGGAGTGAGGGTGAGTGGGTCAGGGTGATGGTGTTGGAGTGACTGTGTGGGGATCAGGGCGATGGTGACGGAGTAATTGCGAGGGAGTCAAGATAAAGGTGATGGAGTGAGTGTGAGGGGGTCAGTGTGACGGTGATGATGTGAGTGTGAGGGGATAAGTGTGACGATAATGGAGTGACTGTGAGGGGATCAGGGTGAATGTGATGGAGTGAGTGTGACGGGGTCAGTGTCACGGTGATGGAGTGAGTGTGAGGGAATCAGGGTGATGCTGACCGATTGAGTGTGAGGGTGTCAGGGAGACGTTGATGGAGTGAGTGAGGGATTCAGGGTGTCAGCGACCAAGTGAGTGTGAGGGTGTCAGTGTGACTGTAATCACGTGAGTGTGAGGGGGTCAGGGAGATGGTGATGGAGTGAGTATGAGGTTGTCAGGGTGAGGGTGATGGAGTGAGTGTGAGGGTGTCAGTGTGACGCCGATGGAGTGAGTTTCATGGAGTCAGTGTGACGGTGATGGAGTGAGTGTGAAGGCGTCAGGGTGAAGGTAAAGGAGTGAGTATGAGGGGGTCAAAGTGATGGAGAAGTAGTGAGTGTATTGGGGTCAGTGTGACGGTGATGGCGTGAGTGTGAGGGGATCAGGGTGAATGTGATGGAGTGAGTGTGACGGGGTCAGTGTCACGGTGATGGAGTGAGTGTGAGGCAATCAGGGTGATGCTGACCGATTGAGTGTGAGGGTGTCAGGGAGACGTTGATGGAGTGAGTGAGGGATTCAGGGTGTCAGCGACCAAGTGAGTTTGAGGGTGTCAGTGTGACTGTAATCACGTGAGTTTGAGGGGGTCAGGGAGATGGTGATGGAGTGAGTATTAGGTTGTCAGGGTGATGGTGATGGAGCGAGTGTGAGGGTGTCAGTGTGACACTGATGGAGTGAGTTTCATGGAGTCAGTGTGACGGTGATGGAGTGAGTGTGAAGGCGTCAGGGTGAAGGTAAAGGAGTGAGTATGAGGGGGTCAAAGTGATGGAGAAGGAGTGAGTGTGTTGGGGTCAGTGTGACGGTGATGGCGTTAGTGTGAGGGGGTCAGTGTGACGGGGATGGAGTGAGTGTGTGGGAGTCAGTGTGACTGTGATGGAGTGAGTGTGAGAGGGTCAGTTTGACGGGGATGGAGTGAGTGTGAGGGTTTCATGGGAACGGTGATGGAGTGAGTGTGTGGGAGTCAGTGTGACAGTGATGGAGTGAGTGTGAAGGGGTCAGGGTTAGGGTGATGGAGTCAGTGTGAAGGGGTCAGGGTTAGGGTGATGGAGTCAGTGTGAGGGGGTCAGTGAGACAGTGATGGAGTGAGTGAGAGGTCAGGGTCACTGTCATGGAATGAGTGTGAGGGGATGAGTGTGGCAGTGATGGAATGAGTGTGAGGGGATCAGCGTGACTGTGATGGAGTGAGTGTGAAGGGGTCAGTGTGATGGTGGTGGAGTGAGTGTGAGGGGGTCAGGGTGACGGTGATGGAGTGAGTGTGAGCGGGTCTGGGTGACTGTGATGGACTGAATGTCAGGGAAAGAGTGTGACGTTGATGGAGTGAGTGTGAGGGGATCAGTGTGACGGTGTTGGAGTGATTGTGAGAGGGTCAGGGTGATGGTGATGGAGTGAGTGTGAGGGGGTCATGGTGACGGTGAAGTTGTGAGTGCGAGGTACTCAGTGTGACGGTGATGGAGTGAGTGTGAGGGGGTCTGTTTGACGGTGATGGAATGAGTGTGTGGGGGTCAGTTTGACGGTGATGGAGTTACTGTGACTGGGACAGTGTGACGGTGATGGAGTGAATGTGAAGGGGTCATGGTGACGGTGATGGAGTGAGTGTGAGTAGGTCAGGGTGACGGTTTTGGAATGAGTGCGAGGGGGTCAGCTTGACGGGGGAGGAATGAGTGTGAGGGTGTCAGGGTGACGGTGAAGGAGTGAGTGTGAGGGGATCAGTATGACCGTGATGGAGTGAGTGTGGGATTATCGGTGTGATGGTGATAGAGTGAGTGTGAGATTGTCAGTGTGACAGTGATGGAGTGAGTGTGAGGGGATTCAGGGTGACAGTGATGGAGTGAGTGTGAGGGGATTCAGGGTGACAGTGATTAGATTAGATTAGATTACATTACATTACAGTGTGGAAACAGGCCCTTCAGCCCAAGTCCACACCGATCTGACAAAGCGCAACCCACCCATACTCCTACATTTACCCCTTACTTAACACTACAGGCAATTTAGCATGGACAATTCACCTAACCTGCACATCTTTGGATTGTGGGAGTAAACCGGAGCACCCGGAGGAAACCCATGCAGACACGGGGAGAACGTGCAAACTCCACACAGTCAGTCGTCTGAGGTGGGAATTGAACCCGGGTCTCCGACGCTGTGAGGCACTCCAACACTAACCACTGTGCCACCGTGCCGCCCAATCACCATCACTCTGACCCCTTCACAGTGTGAAGGGGTCAGTGTGACAGTGATGGCGTGAATGTTTGGGAGGTCAGGGTGACAGTGTTGGAGTGAGTGTGAGGGCGTCCGGGTGACGGTGATGGAATGAGTGTGAGGGGGTCAGGGCGTTGAGGATGGAGTGGGCGTGGGGGGATGAGTGTGATGGTGATGGAGTGAGTGTGAGGAGGTCAGGGTGATTGTGACGAGTGAGTATGAGGGGAAGAGCATGACGGTGATGGAGTGAGTGTAACGGGATCAGGGTGAGGATGTTGGAGTGAGTGTGTGGGGGTCAGGCTGACGGAGATGGAGTGAATGTGAGGGGGTCAGGGTGATGGTGATGGAGAGAGTATGAGGGGAAGAGCATGACGGTGATGGAGTGAGTGTAAGGGGATCAGGGTGAGGATGTTGGAGTGAGTGTGTGGGGGTCAGGCTGACGGAGATGGAGTGAATGTGAGGGGGTCAGGCTGATGGTGATGTAGAGAGTGTGAAGGGGTCAGAGTGATGGTGATTGAGTGAATGTAAGAGGGTCAGTGTGATAGTGATGGCGTGAGTGTGAGAGGATCAGTTTATCAGTGATGGAGTGAGTGTGAGGGGGTCATGGTGACTGTGACAGAATGAGTGTGAGGGTGTCAGGGTGACGCTCATGGAGTGAGTGTGGGGGACACAGTGACAGTGATGGATTGAGTGTGATAGGATCAGGGTGATGGTGATGGAGTGAGTGTGTATGGGTCAGGGTGACGGTGATGGAGTGAGGATAAGTGGTTCAGCGTGACGGTGATGGAGTGAATGTGAGTTGGTCAGGATGACCGTGATCGATTGAGTGTGAGGTTATCAAGGTGAGGGTGATGGAGTGAGTGTGAGAGGATCAGGGTGATGGTGATGGATTGAGTGTGAGGGGTTCAGCGTGACGGTGATGGAGTGAGTGAGAGAAGGTCAGGGTGACTGTGATGGAATGAGTGTGAGGGGATGAGTGTGACAGTGATGGAGTGAGTGTGAGGGGATCAGGGTGACTGTGATGGAGTGAGTGTGAAGGGGTCAGTGTGATGGTGATGGAGTGAGTGTGTGGGGGGCAGGGTGACGGTGATTGAGTGAGTGTGAGGGGGTCAGTTTGACGGTGATGGAGTAAGTGTGAAGGGTCCGTATGATGGTGATGGAGTGAGTGTGAGGGGGTCAGGGTGACGGTGATGGAGTGAGTGAGTGTGAGTTGGTCAGAGTGACGGTGATTGATTGAGTGTGAGGTTGTTAGGGTGACGGTGATGGAGTGAGTGTGAGAAGAGCAGGATGATGGTGATGGAGTGAGTGTGTGTGGGTCAGGGTGACGGTGATGGAGTGAGGGTGAGGGATTCAGCGTGACGGTGTTGGAGTGAGTATGAGTTGGTCAGGATAACCGTGATGGATTGAGTGTGAGGTTGTCAGGGTGGATTGAGTGTGCGGGGGTCAGTGTGATTCTGATGGAGTGAGTGTGAGGGGTCAGTGTGACAGTGTTGGAGTGAATGTGAGGTGGTCAGGGTGACAGTGATGGAGAGAGTCTGAGATGGTGAGGGTGACGGTGATGAGTGAGAGTGATGGTGTCAGGGTGACTGTGATGGAGTGAGAGTGAGGGTGTCAGGGTGACAGTGATGGAGTGAGATCGAGGGTGTCAGGGTTAGGGTGATGGAGTGAGTGTGAGAGGATGAGTGAGGTGGAGATAGAGTGAGTGTGTGGGAGTCAGTGTGACAGTGATGGAGTGAGTGAGAGAAGGTCAGGGTGACTGTGATGGAATGAGTGTGAGGGGATGAGTGTGACGGTGATGGAGTGAGTGTGAGGAGATCAGGGTGACCGTGATGGCGTGAGTGTGAAGGGGTCAGTGTGATGGTGATGGAGTGAGTGTGAGGGGATCAGTGTGATGGTAATGGAGTGAGTGTGGGATTGTCAGTGTGATGGTGATGGAGTGAGTGTGGGGGGTTCAGAGTGACTGTGATGCAGTGAGTGTGAGGGGGTCAGGATGACGGTGATGTAGTGAGTATAAGGCAGTCAGGGTGACTGTGATGGAATGAGTGTGAAGGGGTCATGGTGATGGAGATAGAGTGAGTGTGAGTGGGACTTGGTCACAGTGATGAAGTTAGTGTGAGGGGGTCGGTGTGACTGTGATGGAGTGAGTGTGAGCGGGTCAGGGTGATGGTGAATGTGTGAGTGTGAGGGGGTCAGGGTGATGGTGATGGAGTGAGTGTGAGGGGTTCAGCGTGACGGGGAATGTTTGAGTGTGAGTGGGTTAGGGTGACGGTGAAGGAGTGAGTGTGAGGGGGTCAGTGTGACGGTGATGTAGTGAGAGGAGATCAATGTGACAGTGATAGAGTGAGTGTGAGATTGTCAGTGTGACAATGATGGAGTGAGTGTGAGGGGATTCAGGGTGACAGTGATGAAGTAAGTGTGAGGGGATTCAGGGTGACAGTGATGGAGTGAATGTGAGGGAGTCCAGGTGACGGTGATGGAATGAGTTTGAGGGGGTCAGGCGGTGGGGATGGAGTGGGCTTGGGGGGATGATTGTGATGGTGATGGAGTGCGGAGGTCAGGGTGATGCTGACGGAGTGAGTGTGAGAGGAAGAGCGTGACGGTGATGATGTGAGTGTGAGGGGATAAGGGTGAGGATGTTGGAGTGAGTGTGAGGGGATCAGGGTCATTGAGTCAATGTAAGAGGGTCAGTGTGACAGTGATGGCGTGAGTGTGAGGATCAGTGAGTCAGTGATGGAGTGAGTATGAGGTTGTCAGGCTGACGGTGATGGAGTGAGTGTGAGAAGATCAGGATGATGGTGATGGAGTGAGTGTGTGTGGGTCACAGTTAAGGTGATGGAATGTGTGTGAGGGTGTCAGGGTGATGGTGAAGGAGTGTGTGTGAGGTTTACCGGTTGACGGTGATGGAGTGAGGGTGTGAGGGTGACGGTGAAGGAGTGAGTGCGAAGTTTACGGGTGGACGGTGATGGAGTGAGTGTGAGGCGGTCAGTGTGATGATGCTGGAGTGAGTGTGAGAGGGTCATTGTGACGTTGATGGAGTAAGTGTGAGGGGATCAGAATGAGGGTGATGGAGAGAATGTGTGGGGGTCAGTATGACTGTGATGGAGTGAGTGTGAGTGGTTCATGGTGACGGTGATGAAGAGAATGTGCGGGGGTCAGGGTGACGGTGATGGAGTGAGTATAAGGCAGTCAGGGTGACTGTGATGGAGTGAGTGTGAAGGGGTCATGATGATGCTGATGGAGTGAGTGTGATGAGGTCAGTGTGACGGTTACGGAGTGAATGTGAGGGGAAAAGTGTGACGGTGATGAAGTGAGTGTGAGGGGGTCAGGGTGACTGTGATGGAGTGAGTGTGAGGGGTCGGTGTGACGGTGATGGAGTGAGTGTGAGGGGGACAGGGTGAGGACGTTGGACTGAGTGTGTGCGGGTCATGGTGACGGTAGCGGAGTGAGTAGGAGTGGGTCAGGGTGACGGTTATGGAGTGAGTGTGAGACGTTCAGTGTGATGGTGAAGGAGTGAGTGTGAGGCGGTCAGGGTGACACTGATGGAGTGAATGTGAGGGAGTCAAGGTGATGCTGATGGAGTCAGTGTGAGGGTGTCATGGTGATGGTGATGGAGCGAGTGTGAGGGGGTCAGGGTGACGGTGAATGAGTGAATGTGAGGGGGTCAGGGTGACAGTGAAGGAATGAGTGTGAGGGGTTCACTGATCACCTCGCACTCCATCACTATCACCCTGACCACCTCACACTCATTCCATCACTCTCACACTGATCCCCTCACACTCAATCCATCACCGTCACCCTTAACCTTGCAGAATCATCTCATCACCGTCAGCATGACCCCTTCACACTCACTCCATGACATCACCCTGACCGCCTCACACTAAACTGCATCATATTCACCCTGACCCCCTCACACTCGCGCCATCACCGTCACCCTGATTCCCTCACATCTCATTCCAGCACTGTCACCATGATGCCCTCACACTAACTCAAACATATACACCCTGACCTCCATACTCACTCCATCACCGTCACCCTGACCCCCTCACACTCACGCGATCACAGTCACACTGACCGCTTCACACTCACTCCTTCACCGCCACAGCGACCCCCTAACACCCACTCCGTTACCGTCACCCTGACACCCCCCACACTAACTCCATCACCGTCACACTGATACCCACACACTAAACCATAACAGTCACACTGACCCACTCTATCACTGTCACCCTGACACACTCACACTCATTCCATCACCGTCACTCTGACACTCCCCCCACACTCATTCCAGCACCATCACACTGATCCACTCCCACTCACTCCAACACCATCACACTGACCCCCTCACACTCACTCTATCACTGTCACCCTGACACACTCACAATCACTCTATCACCATCACCCTGACCGCCTCACACTCACTTCATCACCATCACACTAATCCCCTCACACTCCCTCCACGATCGTCAACTGGTCAGCCCCAAACCCACTCCTTCACCATCACACTGATCCTCTTGCACTGACTCTATCACTGCCACACTCTCCCTCTTAAATTGACTCCATCAACGTCACGCTGAAACCCTCACAATCACTCCATCAAAGTCACCCTGGCCCCCTCACATTCACTTCATCATCGTCACACTGACAGCCTCACACTCACTCCATCACCTTCACCCTGACCCCCTCACACTCACTCCATCACCGTCACGCTGTCCCACTCACACTCACTCCATCACCATCACGCTGACCCCTTCACACTCACTCGATCACCATCTCCCTGACCCACTCACACTCACTCCATCACCGTCACGCTGATCCCTTCACACTCACTCCATCGCAGTCACCCTGACCCCCTCACACTCGATCCATCACCGTCACCCTGACCCCCTCACACTCACTCTATCACCATCATCCTGACCCCATCACACACACTCCATCAATGTCACCATGACCCCCCACACATCACTTCATCACAGTCACCCTGATACCCTCACACTCACACCATCACCATTACCCTGACCATCTCACACTCACTCCATCACTGTCACACTGACCCTTCACACTCACTCCGTCACCGTCAACCTAACCCCCTCACATTCACTCCATCACCATCATCCTGACCCCCTCACACTCGCTCCATCACCGTCACCATGACCCACTCACACTCACTGCATCACCGTCATCCTAACCCGCTCGAACTCACTCCATCAACTTCACACTGATCCCCTCACACTCACTCCATCACCATCACCCTGACAACCACACACTCACTCCATCACCGTCACCCTGACCCATTCACACTCGCTCCGTCACCGTCACAGTGATCCCCTCACACTCACTCCAGCACCATCACACTGGTCCTCTCACACTCACTCCATCACCGTCCAACTGACCCCCTCACACCCACTCTATCACTGTCACCCTGACCCTCTCACACTCCCTCCATGACTGTCACACTGACCCCCTCACACTCACTCCATCAATGTCACCCTGACCCCCTCACACATCACTTCATCACAGTCACCCTGACACCCTCACACTCACTCTATCACTGTCACCCTGACACACTCACAATCACTCTATCACCATCACCCTGACCGCCTCACACTCACTTCATCACCATCACACTAATCCCCTCACACTCCCTCCACGATCGTCAACCGGTCAGCCCCAAACCCACTCCTTCACCATCACACTGATCCTCTTGCACTGACTCTATCACTGCCACACTGTCCCTCTTAAATTGACTCCATCAACGTCACGCTGAAACCCTCACACTCACTCCATCAAAGTCACCCTGGTCCCCCCCCCACACTCACTTCATCATCGTCACACTGACAGCCTCACACTCACTCCATCACCTTCACCCTGACCCCCTCACACTCACTCCATCACCGTCACGCTGTCCCACTCACACTCACTCCATCACCATCACGCTGACCCCTTCACACTCACTCGATCACCATCACCCTGACCCACTCACACTCACTCCATCACCGTCACCTGATCCCTTCACACTCACTCCATCGCAGTCACCCTGACCCCCTCACACTCACTCTATCACCATCATCCTGACCCCATCACACTCACTCCATCAATGTCACCATGACCCCCCACACATCACTTCATCACAGTCACCCTGATACCCTCACACTCACACCATCACCATTACCCTGACCCTCTCACACTCACTCCATCACTGTCACACTGACCCTTCACACTCACTCCGTCACCGTCAACCTAACCCCCTCACACTCACTCCAGCACCATCACACTGGTCCTCTCACACTCACTCCATCACCGTCCAACTGACCCCCTCACACCCACTCTATCACTGTCACCCTGACGGTCTCACACTCCCTCCATGACTGTCACACTGACCCCCTCACACTCACTCCATCACCATCATCCTGACCCCCCCCACTCACTCCATCAATGTAACCCTGACCCCCTCACACATCACTTCATCACAGTCACCCTGACACCCTCACACTCACTCCATCACCGCTATCCTGACCCTCTCACACTCACTCCATCACTATCACACTGACCCTTCACATTCACTTCATCACCGTCACCCTGACCCCCTCACACTCACTCCATCTCCATCAGCCTGACCCCCTCACACTCGCTCCATCACCGTCACTATGAACCCCTCACACTCACAGCATCACCATCACCCTGACCCCCTCACATTCACTCCATTACCATCACCCTGACACACTCACACTCACGCGATCACAGTCACACTGACCTCTTCAAACTTATTCCATCACTGTCACAGTGAACCCCTCACACTCACTCCATCACCGTCACACTGACCGCCTCACACCCACTCTACCACTGGAGAAAGTGAGGTCTGCAGACGCTGGAGATCAAAGCTGAAACTTTATTGCTGGAACAGCACAGCAGGTCAGGCAGCATCTAGGGAACAGAAGATTCGACGTTTCGGGCACATGCCCTTCTTCAGGAATGAGCAGAGAGTGTTCAGCAGGAGAAGATAAAAGGTAGGGAGGAGGGACTTGGAGGAGGGGCGTTGGAAATGTGATAGGTGGAAAGAGGTCAAGGTGAGGGTGATAGGTCGGAGTAGGGTGGAGGTGGAGAGGTCAAGAAGAAGACTGCAGGTCAGGAAGGCGGTGCCGGGCTGGAGGGATTCGGCTGAGACAAGGTGGGGGGAGGGGGGATGAAGAAACTGGTGAAGTCCAAGTTCATCCCCTGTGGTTGGAGGGTTCCCAGTCGGAAGATAAGACGCTCCTCCTCCGACCGTCGCGTTGTTGTGGTTTGGCGGTGGATGAGTCCAATGACCTGCATATCCTCGGTGGAGTGGGAGGGGGAGTTGAAATGCTGTGCTACAGGGTGATTGGGTTGGTTCGTCCGGGTGGCCCAGAGGTGCTCTCTGAATCGCTCCGCAAGTAGGCGGCCTGTCTCCCCAATATAGAGGAGGCCACACCGGCTGCAGCGGATGCAGTAGATAATGTGGGTGGAGGTGCAGGTGAATCTGTGGCGGATATGGAAGTTTCCTTTGGGGCCTTGGAGAGAAGTGAGGGGGGAGGTGTGGGCGCAAGTGTTGCACCTCCTGCGGTTGCAAGGGAAGGTGCCGGGAGTGGAGGTTGTGTTGGTGGGGGGTATGGATCTGACAAGGGAGTCGCGGAGGGAGTGGTCTCTACGGAAAGCTGATAGAGGAGGGGAGGGAAATATATCCTTGGTGGTGGGGTCCGTTTGGAGGTGGCAGAAGTGACGGCGGATGATGCGCTGTACATGGAGATTGGTGGGGTGGTAGGTGAGGAACAGTGGGGTTCTGTCCTGGTGGCGGTTGGAGGGGCGGGGCTCAAGGGCGGAGGAGCGGGAAGTGGAGGAGATGCGGTGGAGGGCATCGTCGATCACGTCGGGGGGGAAATTGCGGTCCTTGAAGAAGGAGGCCGTCTGTGTTGTGCGTATTTTGAACTGGTCCTCCTGGGAGCAGATGCGGCGGAGACGAAGGAATTGGGAGAATGGGATGGCGTTTTTACAGGGGGCGGGGTGGGAGGAGGTGTAGTCCAGGTAGCTGTGGGAGTCGGTCGGTTTGTAGTAGATGTCCGTGTTGATTCGGTCGTCTGAGATAGAAACAGAAAGGTCTAGGAAGGGGAGGGAGGAGTCCGAGACTGTCCAGGTGAATTTGAGATCGGGGTGGAAGGTGTTAGTGTAGTGGATGAACTGTTCAACCTCCTCGTGGGAGCACGAGGTAGCGCCGATACAGTCATCAATGTAGCGGAGGAAAAGATGGGGGGTGGGGCCAGTGTAGTTGCGGAAGATGGATTGTTCCACATACCCCACTCTACCACTGTCAACCTGACACACTCGCAATCATTCCATCACCATCACCCTGACCCTCTCACTCTCACTCCATCACCATCATATTGACCCTCTCAAACTCACTCCATCACTGTCACCCTGACCTCCAAACACTCACTCCATTAACGTCACCCTGACACCCCCACACTCACTCCATCACAACCCTCCTGTCCCCGTCACAATCTTTCCATCACTGTCACCCTGACCTCTTCACACTCACTCCGTCACTATCACTCTGACCTCTTCACACTCACTCCATCACTGTCACCCTGACTCCCACATACTCACTCCATCACTGTCACACTGACCCCCAAACACTCACTCTATCACCATCACCCTGACACTCTCACAGTCACTCCATCACTGTCATTTTGACCCCCTCACACTCACCCCATTACCATCACACTGAGCCCCTCACACTCACTCCATCACCATCACACTGACAATCTCACACTCACTCCATCACCGTCACACTCATCCCCTCACACTCACTCCATAAGACCATAAGACATAGGAGTGGAAGTAAGGCCATTCGGCCCATCAAGTCCACTCCACCATTCAATCATGACTGATGGGCATTTCAACTCCACTTACCCGCATTCTCCCCATAGCCCTTAATTCCTTGTGACAACAAGAATTTATCAATCTCTGCCTTGAAGACATTTAGCATTTCGGTCTCCACTGCACTCTGCGGCAATGAATTCCACAGGCCCACCACTCTCTGGCTGAAGAAATGTCTCCGCATTTCTGTTCTGAATTTACCCCCTCTAACTCTAAGGCTATGTCCACCGGTCCTAGTGTCCTCGCCTAACGGGAACAATTTCCTAGTGTCCACCCTTTCCAAACCATGTATTATCTTGTAAGTTTCTATTAGATCTCCCCTTAATCTTCTAAACTCCAATGAATACAATCCCAGGATCCTCAGCCGTTCTTCGTATGTTAGAACTACCATTCCAGGGATCATCCGTGTGAATCTCCGCTGGACACGCTCAGTGTCAGTATGTCCTTCCTGAGGTGTGGGGCCCAAAACTGGACACAGTACTCCAAATGGGGCCTAACTAGAGCTTTATAAAGTCTCAGTAGCACAACTGAGACTTTTATATTCCAACCTCTTGAGATAAATGACAACATTGCATTCGCTTTCTTAATCACGGAGTCAACCTGCATGTTTACCTTTAGAGAATCCTCGACTAGCACTCCCAGTTCCCTTTGTACTTTGGCTTTATGAATTTTCTCACCGTTGAGAAAGTAGTCCATGCTTGTATTCTTTTTTCCAAAGTGCAAGACCTCGCATTTGCTCACATTGAATTCCATCAGTCATTTCCTGGACCACTCTCCCAAACTTTCTAGATCCTTCTGCAGCCTCCCCACTTCCTCAGTACTACCTGCCTGTACACCTAATTTTGTATCATCAGAAAACTTCGCTAGAATGCCCCCAGTCCCTTCATCCAGATCATTAATATATAACAGCCAATCCTCAATCCATACCAGTAGCTCACCTCGAACACAATGGGCCCACACCTTGCTCAGCAGCCTCCCGTGTGGCACCTTATCAAAGGCCTTTTGGAAGTCTAGATAGACCACATCCACTGGGTTTCCCCGGTCTAACCTATTTGTCACCTCTTCAAAGAATTTCAACAGGTTTGTCAGGCACGACCTCCCCTTACTAAATCCATGTTGACTTGTTCTAATCCGCCTCTGCTCTTCCAAGAATTTAGCAACCTCATCCTTAATGTTGGATTCTAGAATTTTACCAACAACTGAGATTAGGCCAATTGGCCTATAATTTTCCATTTTTGTCTTGATTCTTTCTTGAACAAGGGGGTTACAACAGCCATCTTCCAATCATCCGGGACTTTCCTTGACTCCAATGACTTTTGAAAGATCTCAACCAACGCCTCCGCTATTTCCTCAGCCACCTCCCTCAGAACTCTAGGATCTATACCATCGGGGCCAGGAGATTTTTCAATTTTAAGACCTTTTAGCTTTTCTAGCACTTTCTCTTTTGTAATGGTAACCATACTCAACCCTGCCTCCAGACTCCCTTTAATTGTTAGGATGTTACTCATGTCTTCCACTGTGAAGACTGACGCAAAGTACTTGTTATGTTCTCCTGCTATTTCCTTATCTCCCACCATGTGGTTTCCAGCATCAGTTTGAAGTGGCCCAATATCTACTTTTGTCTGTTGTTTGTTTCATATGTATTGAAACTCACTGCATCACCATCATCCTGACTCTCTCGCACTCGCTCCATCAACTTCACTATGATCACCTCACACTCACCCAAACTCCATCACACTGACCCCCTCACACTCACTTCATCACCGTCACCCTGACCCATTCACACTCGCTCCATCACCGTCACCGTGACCCCCTCACACTCACTCCATCATCGTCACACTGATACCCTTATACTCACGCGATCACAGTCGCACTGACCCCTTCACACTTACCCCATCACCGTCACAGTGATACCCTCACACTCATTCCAGAACCATCACACTGATCCACTCACACTCACTCCATCATCATCCCACTGACCCCCTCACACCCACTCTATCACTGTCATCCTGACCCTAACTCCATCACCATCATCCTTACCCCTCACACTCACTCCATCACCGTCACCCTGCCCCCTCACACACCACTCCATCACAGTCACCCTGACCCCCTCACACTCACTCTGTCACCGTCACCATTAACCTCTCACAAACATCTCGTTACCATCACCATAACCCCTTCACACTCACTCCTTCACCTTCACGCTTACTGCCACACACTCACTTCATCACCGTCTCCCTGACCTTCTCACACTCACTCCATCACTGTCACACTGATACCCTTTCACTCACTCAATCACTGTCACCCTGACCCCCTCACATTCACTCCATCACCGTCACCCTGACTCCCTCACAGTGACTCCATCACTGCCACCCTGACCTCCTCACACTCACTCCATCACAGTCACCCTGACAACCCCAACACTCACTCCATCATCACCCTCCTGAAACCTTCACAATCTTTCCATCACTGTCACCCTTGTCTCCTCACACTCACTCCATCACCATCACACTGACTATCTCACACTCACTCCACCACCGTCACCCTGTCCCCCTCACACTCGCTCCATCACCGTGACCATGACCGTCTCACACTCACTCCGTCACCATCACCCTGAACCCCTCACACTCACTCCATCAGTGTCGCCCTGAGAACCCCAACACTCACTCCATCACCACCCTCCTGACCCCCTCACAATCTTTCCAATACTGTCACACTGACCTCCTCACACTCACTCCAACACCTTCACACTGCCCCCCTCGCACTCACTCCTTCACCATCACCATGACCGTCTCACACTCATTCCATCAACATCACCCTGACCTCCTCACACTCACTCCATCACCATCATCCTGACCCCCTCACACTCACTCCATCACCACCACCCTGGCCCCCTCACACTCACGCAATCACAGTCACACTGACTTATTCACACTTACTCCATCATTGTCACAGTGATCCCCTCACACCCACTCTATCACTGTCCACCTGACACACTCATAATCACTCCATCACCATCACCCTGACCTCCTCACACTCACTCCATCACCGTCACGCTGAAACCCTCACACTCACGCCATCACAGTCACACTGATCCGTTCACACTCACTCCATCAGCGTCCCTGTGAACCACTCACACTCACTTCTTCATCGTCACCCTGACCCCCTCACACTCACTCGATCACAGTCACGCTGACCCCCTCAAACTCACTCCATCACTGTCACCCTGACCCTCTCACACTCACTCCATCACCGTCACCCTGACCTCCTCACACTCAAGCGATCACAGTAACACTGACCCCTTCACATTTACTCCATCACCATCACCCTTAACCTCTCACAATCATCCCGTCACCGTCACGATGACCCCGTCACACTCACTCCATCACCGTCACCCTGACGCCGTCGCAGTCAGTCCATCAACATCATCATGACCGCCACACCCTCACTCAATCACTATCACCCTGACCCCCTCACACTCACGCGATCACAGTCACACTGACCCCTTCACACTTACTGCATGACCATCACTGTGATCCCCTCACACTCACTCCAGCATCATCACACTTAGCCCCTCACACTCACTCCATCACCATCGCGCTGACCCTCTCAGACTCACACCATCACCATCACCCTGACCCCCTCACACTCACTCCATCACTGTCACACTGACCCTTCACACTCACTCCATCACTGTCACACTGACCACCTCACACTCGCTCCATCACCGTCACTGTGAACCCCTCACACTCATTCCTTCATCATCACCCTGACGCCCTCGCACTTACTCCATCCTCGTCACATTGACCCCCCCCCCACTCACACCATCACCATCACCCTGAACCCTTCACGGTCACTCCATCACCGTCACCCTGACCCACTCACACTCACTCCATCCCCGTCACATTGACCCCCCCCCCACTCACACCATCACCATCACCCTGAACCCTTCACGGTCACTCCATCACCGTCATCCTGACCCACTCACACTCACTCCATCACAGTCACCCTGACCCCCTCACACTCACTCCATCCCCGTCACATTGACCCCCTCCCACTCACACCATCACCATCACCCTGAACCCTTCACACTCACTCCATCACCGTCACCCTGACCCACTCGCACTCACTCCATCACAGTCACGCTGACCCCCTCAAACTCACTCCATCACCGTCACCCTGACCCCCTCACACTCAAGCGATCACAGTAACACTGACCCCTTCACATTTACTCCATCACCATCACCCTGAACCTCTCACAATCATCCCGTCACCGTCACGATGACCCCGTCACACTCACTCCATCACCGCCACCCTGACACCGTCACACTCAGTCCATCAACATCATCATGACCGCCACTCCCTCACTCAATCACTATCACCCTGAACCCCTCACACTCACGCGATCACAGTCACACTGACCCCTTCACACTTACTGCATGACCATCACGGTGATCCCCTCACACTCACTCCAGTACCATCACACTTAGCCCCTCACACTCACTCCATCACCTCGCGCTGACCCTCTCAGACTCACTCCATCACCATCACCCTGACCCCCTCACACTCACTCCATCACTGTCACACTGACCCTTCACACTCACTCCATCACTGTCACACCTCACCATCACACTCATCCCATCGCTCTCACTCCATTGCCGTCACCCTGACAATCTCACACTCACTCCATCACCGTTTCATTGATGCGCTCACACCCAATCCATCACGGTCACCCTGACCATCTCAAACTCACTCTATCTCCATCTCACTGAACTCCACATACTCACTCCATCACCCTCACCCTGACCCATTCACACTCGCTCCGTCACCGTCACAGTGATCCCCTCACACTCACTCCAGCACCATCACACTGGTCCCCTCACACTCACTCCATCACCGTCCAACTGACCCCCTCACACCCACTCTATCACTGTCACCCTGACCCTCTCACACTCCCTCCATGACTGTCACACTGACCCCCTCACACTCACTCCATCAATGTCACCCTGACCCCCTCACACATCACTTCATCACAGTCACCCTGACACCCTCACACTCACTCTATCACTGTCACCCTGACACACTCACAATCACTCTATCACCATCACCCTGACCGCCTCACACTCACTTCATCGCCATCACACTAATCCCCTCACACTCCCTCCACGATCGTCAACCGGTCAGCCCCAAACCCACTCCTTCACCATCACACTGATCCTCTTGCACTGACTCTATCACTGCCACACTGTCCCTCTTAAATTGACTCCATCAACGTCACGCTGAAACCCTCACACTCACTCCATCAAAGTCACCCTGGCCCCCACACACTCACTTCATCATCGTCACACTGACAGCCTCACACTCACTCCATCACCTTCACCCTGACCCCCTCACACTCACTCCATCACCGTCACGCTGTCCCACTCACACTCACTCCATCATCATCACGCTGACCCCTTCACACTCACTCGATCACCATCACCCTGACCCACTCACACTCACTCCATCACCGTCACGCTGATCCCTTCACACTCACTCCATCGCAGTCACCCTGACCCCCTCACACTCACTCTATCACCATCATCCTGACCCCATCACACTCACTCCATCAATGTCACCATGACCCCCCACACATCACTTCATCACAGTCACCCTGATACACTCACACTCACACCATCACCATTACCCTGACCCTCTCACACTCACTCCATCACTGTCACACTGACCCTTCACACTCACTCCGTCACCGTCAACCTAACCCCCTCACACTCACTCCATCACCATCATTCTGACCCCCTCACACTCGCTCCATCACCGTCACCATGACCCACTCACACTCACTGCATCACCGTCATCCTGACCCGCTCGAACTCACTCCATCAACTTCACACTGATCCCCTCACACTCACTCCATCACCATTACCCTGACAACCACACACTCACTCCATCACCGTCACCCTGACCCATTCACACTCGCTCCGTCACCGTCACAGTGATCCCCTCACACTCACTCCAGCACCATCACAATGGTCCTCTCACACTCACTCCATCACCGTCCAACTGACCCCCTCACACCCACTCTATCACTGTCACCCTGACCGTCTTACACTCCCTCCATGACTGTCACACTGACCCCCTCACACTCACTCCATCACCATCACCCTGACCCCCTCACACTCACTCCATCAATGTAACCCTGACCCCCTCACACATCACTTCATCACAGTCACCCTGACACCCTCACACTCACTCCATCACCGTTATCCTGACCCTCTCACACTCACTCCATCACTATCACACTGACCCTTCACATTCACTTCATCACCGTCACCCTGACCCCCTCACACTCACTCCATCTCCATCAGCCTGACCCCCTCACACTCGCTCCATCACCGTCACTATGAACCCCTCACACTCACAGCATCACCATCACCCTGACCCCCTCACATTCACTCCATTACCATCACCCTGACACACTCACACTCACGCGATCACAGTCACACTGACCTCTTCAAACTTACTCCATCACTGTCACAGTGAACCCCTCACACTCACTCCATCACCGTCACACTGACCGCCTCACACCCACTCTACCACTGTCAACCTGACACACTCGCAATCATTCCATCACCATCACCCTGACCCTCTCACTCTCACTCCATCACCATCATATTGACCCTCTCAAACTCACTCTATCACTGTCACCCTGACCTCCAAACACTCACTCCATTAACGTCACCCTGACACCCCCACACTCACTCCATCACAACCCTCCTGTCCCCGTCACAATCTTTCCATCACTGTCGCCCTGACCTCTTCACACTCACTCCGTCACTATCACTCTGACCTCTTCACACTCACTCCATCACTGTCACCCTGACTCCCACATACTCACTCCATCACTGTCACACTGACCCCCAAACACTCACTCTATCACCATCACCCTGACACTCTCACAGTCACTCCATCACTGTCATTTTGACCCCCTCACACTCACCCCATTACCATCACACTGAGCCCCTCACACTCACTCCATCACCGTCACACTCATCCCCTCACACTCATTCCATAAGACCATAAGACATAGGAGTGGAAGTAAGGCCATTCGGCCCATCAAGTCCACTCCACCATTCAATCATGACTGATGGGCATTTCAACTCCACTTACCCGCATTCTCCCTATAGCCCTTAATTCCTTGTGACAACAAGAATTTATCAATCTCTGCCTTGAAGACATTTAGCATTTCGGTCTCCACTGCACTCTGCGGCAATGAATTCCACAGGCCCACCACTCTCTGGCTGAAGAAATGTCTCCGCATTTCTGTTCTGAATTTACCCCCTCTAACTCTAAGGCTGTGTCCACCGGTCCTAGTGTCCTCGCCTAACGGGAACAATTTCCTAGTGTCCACCCTTTCCAAACCATGTATTATCTTGTAAGTTTCTATTAGATCTCCCCTTAATCTTCTAAACTCCAATGAATACAATCCCAGGATCCTCAGCCGTTCTTCGTATGTTAGAACTACCATTCCAGGGATCATCCGTGTGAATCTCCGCTGGACACGCTCAGTGTCAGTATGTCCTTCCTGAGGTGTGGGGCCCAAAACTGGACACAGTACTCCAAATGGGGCCTAACTAGAGCTTTATAAAGTCTCAGTCGCACAACTGAGACTTTTATATTCCAACCTCTTGAGATAAATGACAACATTGCATTCGCTTTCTTAATCACGGAGTCAACCTGCATGTTTACCTTTAGAGAATCCTCGACTAGCACTCCCAGTTCCCTTTATACTTTGGCTTTATGAATTTTCTCACCGTTGAGAAAGTAGTCCATGCTTGTATTCTTTTTTCCAAAGTGCAAGACCTCGCATTTGCTCACATTGAATTCCATCAGTCATTTCCTGGACCACTCTCCCAAACTTTCTAGATCCTTCTGCAGCCTCCCCACTTCCTCAGTACTACCTGCCTGTACACCTAATTTTGTATCATCAGAAAACTTCGCTAGAATGCCCCCAGTCCCTTCATCCAGATCATTAATATATAACAGCCAATCCTCAATCCATACCAGTAGCTCACCTCGAACACAATGGGCCCACACCTTGCTCAGCAGCCTCCCGTGTGGCACCTTATCAAAGGCCTTTTGGAAGTCTAGATAGACCACATCCGCTGGGTTTCCCCGGTCTAACCTATTTGTCACCTCTTCAAAGAATTTCAACAGGTTTGTCAGGCACGACCTCCCCTTACTAAATCCATGTTGACTTGTTCTAATCCGCCTCTGCTCTTCCAAGAATTTAGCAACCTCATCCTTAATGTTGGATTCTAGAATTTTACCAACAACTGAGATTAGGCCAATTGGCCTATAATTTTCCATTTTTGTCTTGATTCTTTCTTGAACAAGGGGGTTACAACAGCCATCTTCCAATCATCCGGGACTTTCCTTGACTCCAATGACTTTTGAAAGATCTCAACCAACGCCTCCACTATTTCCTCAGCCACCTCCCTCAGAACTCTAGGATCTATACCATCGGGGCCAGGAGATTTTTCAATTTTAAGACCTTTTAGCTTTTCTAGCACTTTCTCTTTTGTAATGGTAACCATACTCAACCCTGCCCCCAGACTCCCTTTAATTGTTAGGATATTACTCATGTCTTCCACTGTGAAGACTGACGCAAAGTACTTGTTATGTTCTCCTGCTATTTCCTTATCTCCCACCATGTGGTTTCCAGCATCAGTTTGAAGTGGCCCAATATCTACTTTTGTCTGTTGTTTGTTTCATATGTATTGAAACTCACTGCATCACTATCATCCTGACCCTCTCGCACTCGCTCCATCAACTTCACTATGACCACCTCACACTCACCCAAACTCCATCACACTGACCCCCTCACACTCACTCCATCACCATCATCCTGACCCCCTCACGCTCACTCCATCACCACCACCCTGGCCCCCTCACACTCACGCAATCACAGTCACACTGACTTATTCACACTTACTCCATCATTGTCACAGTGATCCCCTCACACCCACTCTATCACTGTCCACCTGACACACTCACAATCACTCCATCACCATCACCCTGACCTCCTCACACTCACTCCATCACCGTCACGCTGAAACCCTCACACTCACGCCATCACAGTCACACTGATCCGTTCACACTCACTCCATCAGCGTCCCTGTGAACCACTCACACTCACTTCTTCATCGTCACCCTGACCCCCTCACACTCACTCGATCACAGTCACGCTGACCCCCTCAAACTCACTCCATCACCGTCACCCTGACCTCCTCACACTCAAGCGATGACAGTAACACTGACCCCTTCACATTTACTCCATCACCATCACCCTTAACCTCTCACAATCATCCCGTCACCGTCACGATGACCCCGTCACACTCACTCCATCACCGTCACCCTGACGCCGTCGCAGTCAGTCCATCAACATCATCATGACCGCCACACCCTCACTCAATCACTATCACCCTGACCCCCTCACACTCACGCGATCACAGTCACACTGACCCCTTCACACTTACTGCATGACCATCACTGTGATCCCCTCACACTCACTCCAGCATCATCACACTTAGCCCCTCACACTCAATCCATCACCATCGCGCTGACCCTCTCAGACTCACTCCATCACCATCACCCTGACCCCCTCACACTCACTCCATCACTGTCACACTGACCCTTCACACTCACTCCATCACTGTCACACTGACCACCTCACACTCGCTCCATCACCGTCACTGTGAACCCCTCACACTCATTCCTTCATCATCACCCTGACCCCCTCACACTCACTTCATCATAGTCACCCTGACCCCCTCACACTCACTCCATCCCCGTCACATTGACCCCCCCCACTCACACCATCACCATCACCCTGAACCCTTCACGGTCACTCCATCACCGTCACCCTGACCCACTCACACTCACTCCATCACAGTCACCCTGACCCCCTCACACTCACTCCATCCCCGTCACATTGACCCCCTCCCACTCACACCATCACCATCACCCTGAACCCTTCACACTCACTCCATCACCGTCACCCTGACCCCCTCAAACTCACTCCATCACAGTCACGCTGACCCCCTCAAACTCACTCCATCACTGTCACCCTGACCCTCTCCCACTCAAGCGATCACAGTAACACTGACCCCTTCACATTTACTCCATCACCATCACCCTGAACCTCTCACAATCATCCCGTCACCGTCACGATGACCCCGTCACACTCACTCCATCACCGCCACCCTGACGCCGTCACACTCAGTCCATCAACATCATCATGACCGCCACTCCCTCACTCAATCAATATCACCCTGACCCCCGCACACTCACGCGATCACAGTCACACTGACCCCTTCACACTTACTGCATGACCATCACTGTGATCCCCTCACACTCACTCCAGCACCATCACACTTAGCCCCTCACACTCACTCCATCACCTCGCGCTCACTCCATCACTGTCACACCTCACCATCACACTCATCCCATCGCTCTCACTCCATCGCCGTCACCCTGACAATCTCACACTCACTCCATCACCGTTTCATTGATGCGCTCACACCCAATCCATCACGGTCACCCTGACCTTCTCACACTCACTCTATCTCCATCTCACTGAACTCCACATACTCACTCCATCACCCTCACCCTGACCCCCTCACATTCACTCCACCACCGTCAAAATGACCCCCTCACACACACTCCATCACCGTTACCCAGACCCACTCACGCTCACTCCATCACGTCACCTTGACCACCTCACACTCACACCATCACCGTCACCCAGACCCCGACACACTCTAGAACATAGAACATAGAAGAATACAGCGCAGTGCAGGCCCTTTGGCCCTCGATGTTGCGCCGATCCAAGCCCACCTAACCTATACTAACCCACTATCCTCCATATACCTATCCAATGCCCGCCAAAATGCCCATAAAGAGGGAGCGTCCACCACTGCTGCTGGCAGGGCATTCCATGAACTTACGACTCGCTGAGTGAAGAACCTACCCCTAACTTCAGTCCTATATCTACCCCCCCTTAATTTAAAGCTATGCCCCTTGTAATACTCGACTCCATACGCGGGAAAAGGTTCACACTGTCAACCCTATCTAACACCCTAATCATCTTGTACACCTCAATCAAGTCACCCCTAAACCTTCTTTACTCTAATGAAAACAGCCCCAAGTGTCTCAGTCTTTTCTCATACGATCTTCCTTCCATACCAGGCAACATCCTGGTAAACCTCCTCTGCACCCGTTCCAGTGCCTCCACATCCTTCCTATAGTATGGCGACCAAAACTGCACACAATATTCCAGATGCGGCCGCACCAGAGTCTTATACAACTGCATCATGACCTCAGGACTCCGGAACTCAATTCCTCTACCAATAAAAGCCAGTACGCCATATGCCTTCCTCACCGCACTATTTACCTGGGTGGCAACTTTCAGAGATCTGTGTACATGGACACCAAGATCCCTCTGCTCATCCACACTACCAAGTATCCGACCATCACCGTCACCCTGACCCCCTCACACTCACTCTATCCCCGTCACACTGACCACCACACTTTCACTCCATCATCCTCACCCTGACCCCCTGACACTCACTCCATCAACATCAAACTGACCCCCTCACACTCACTCCATCACAGTCAAACAGACCCTCTCACACTCACTCCATCACCGTCACACTGACTCCCGCACACTCATTTGATCACCCTCACCCTGACTCTCTCCTTCTCCGTCACTTTGACCAACTCACACTCAATCCATCACCATCACCCTGCCCCCCTCACACTCACTCCATCACCGAAAAACTGACCCTCTCACAGTCACTCCATCACCGTATTCCTGACCCCCTCACACTCACTCAATCTCCGTCACACTGACTCCATGAAACTCACTCTGTCAGCGTCACACTGACACCCTCATACTCGCTCCATTACCCTCACACGGACCCCCTCAGATGCACTACATCACTGTCACACTGACTCACACATACTCACTCCATCACCGTCACCCTGACCCCCTCACAATCACTCCATCACATCACCTGGACTCCCTCACACTCTCTCCTTCTCCGTCACTTTGACCAACTTACACTCACTTCATCACGGTCATCCTGACACTCTCACACTCACTCCATCACCGTTACACTAAGCCCCGCGCACTCACTCCATCACCGTCACCCTGACCCCCTCACACTCACTCTATCCCCGTCACACTGACCACCACACTTTCACTCCATCATCCTCACCCTGACCCCCTCACACTCACTCCATCAACATCAAACTGACCCCCTCACACTCACTCCATCACAGTCAAACAGACCCTCTCACACTCACTCCATCACCATCACACTGACTCCCGCACACTCATTTGATCACCCTCACCCTGACCCCCTCCTTACACTCATTCCATTACCGTCAAATTGACACCCTCTCACTCACTCTATCACGTCACCTGGAACCCCTCACACTCACTCCTTCATCGTCACCTTGAACACCCCACACTCACTCTATCACCACCCTCCTGACCCCCTCACAATCTTTCCATCACTGTCACCTTGACCTCCTCACACTCACTCCATCACAGTCTCTCTGTCCCTCTCACGCTCACTCCATCACCGTCACACTGGCCTCCTCACAGTCACTCCGTTATCGTCACATGACCTGGACACACTCACTCCAACAGCGTCAAACTGACCCCCTCACAATCACTCCATCACTGTCACACGGACCCCCTCACATTCAAACCTTCACCGTCACCCTGACATCCTCACACTCACTCCATCACCGTTACCCAGACCCACTCACACTCACTCCATCACGTCACCTTGTCCACCTCACACTCACATCATCAACGTCACCCAGACCCCGAAACACTCTCTCCTTCTTCGTCACTTTGACCAACTTACACTCACTCCATCACGGTCATCCTGACGCCCTCACACTCACTCCACCACCGTCACACTAACCACCGCACACTCACTCCATCACCGTCAAACTGACCCCCTCACACTCATTCCATTACCGTACCCCTGACCCCCTCACACTCACTCAATCTCCGTCACGCTGATTCCATGAAACTCACTCTGACATCGTCATACTGAAACCCTCATACTCACTCTATTACATTCACACTGACCCCCTCAGATGCACTACATCACTGTCACACTGATTCACACATACTCACTCCATCACCCTCTCCCTGACCCCCTCACACTCACTCCGTCACCGTAACCCTGACCCCCTCAGACTCAAAACATCACCGCCACCCTGACCTCCTCACACTAAATCCATTACCGTCACACTGACCCCTCTCACTCACTCGTTTACCGTTATACTGAACCCTTCACACTCACTACATCACCGTCATTCTGACCCTCTCACACGCACTCCATCACCGTCACACTGAATCCCACACACTCACTCCATCACCCTCACCCTGACCCCCTCACACTCACTCCATCACCGTCAAACTAACACCTCCACACTCACTCCATCACCGTCAAACAGACCCACTCACACTTACCCCATCACCGTCATTCTGACCCTCACACACTCACTCCATCACCAACACCCTGACCCTCTCACACTGACTCCACCGCGTCACACTGAGCGCCGCACGCTCACTCCATCACCCCTACCCTGACCCCCTCACACTCACACCATCAACATCAAACTGACCCCCTCACACTCACTCCATCACAGTCAAACAGACCCTCTCACATCCACTCCATCACTGTCACACTGACTCCCACACACTCATTTCATCACCCTCACCCTGACCCCCTTACACTCACTCCATTACCATCAAATTGACCCCCTCTCACTCACTCCATCACGTCACCTGGACCCCCTCACACTCACTCCTTCATCGTCACCTTGAACCCCCACACTCACTCCATCACCACCCTCCTGACCCCCTCACAATCTTTCCATCACTGTCACCTTGACCTCCTCACACTCACTCCATCACAGTCACCCTGATTCCCACATACTCACTCCATCACAGTCACTCTGACCCTCTCACGCTCACTCCATCACCGTCACACTGGCTTCCTCACAGTCACTCCATCATCGTCACACTGACCCCGACACACTCTCTCTATCACTGTCACATTGACCCCCTCATAATCACTCCATCACTGTCACACTGACCCACACACACTCACTCCAACAGCGTCAAACTGACCCCCTCGCACTCACTCCATCACCGTCACCCTGTCCCCCTCAATTTGAAAACATCACCGTCACCCTGACATCCTCACACTCACTCCATCACCGTCACTCTGACACCTTCAGACTCACACCATCACCGTCACCCTGACCCCCTCACACTAACTCCATCACAGGCACACTGCCCCTCACACTCGCTCCATCACCATCACACTCATACCCTCGCTCTCACTCCATCGCCTTCACCCTGACAATCTCACACTCACTCCATCACCGTTTGACTGACCCGCTCACACTCACTCCATCACCGTCACCCTGACCCCCTCACATTCACTCCATCACCGTGACACTGACCCCCTCACACTCACTCCATCACCGTTACCCAGACCCACTCACACTCACTCCATCACGTCACCTTGACCACCTCACACTCACACCATCACCGTCACCCAGACCCCGAAACACTCTATCCTTCTCCGTCACTTTGACCAAATTACACTCACTCCATCATGGTCATCCTGACCACCTCACACTCACTCCATCACCGTCACACTGAGCCCCTCACACTCACTCCATCACTGTCAAACTGACCCCCTCACACTCACTCCATCACCGTACCCCTGACCCCCTCACACTCACTCAATCTCCATCACACTGACTCCATGAAACTCACTCTGACAGCGTCATACTGACACCCTCATACTCGCTCCATTACACTCACACTGACCCCCTCAGATGCAGTACATCACTGTCACACTGACTCACACATACTCACTCCATCACCCTCTCCCTGACCCCCTCAGACTCACTCTGTCACCGTCACCCTGATCCCCTCACACTCAAGCCATCACCATCACCCAGACCTCCTCACACTCACTCCATTACCGTCACACTGACCCCCTCTCACTCACACGTTTACCGCCACACTGTACCCCTCACACTCACGACATCACCGTCATTCTGACCCTCTCACACTCACTCCATCACCGTCACACTGAACCCCTCACACTCACGACATCACCCTCACCCTGACCCACTCACACTCACTCCATCACGTCACCTTGACCACCTCACACTCACACCATCTCCGTCACCCAGACCCCGACACACTCTCTCCTTCTCCGTCACTTTGACCAAATTACACTCACTCCATCATGGTCATCCTGACACCCTCACACTCACTCCATCACCGTCACACTGACTCCCACAAACTCACTTCATCACCCTCACCCTGACCACCTTACACTCACTTCTTCACCGTCAACTTGCCCCCCTCACACTCATTCCATCACCACCCTCATGACACCCTCACAATCTTTCCATCACTGACACCTTGACCTCCTCACACTCACTCCATCACAGTCACCCTGACTCTCACATACTCACTCCATCACAGTCACTCGGACCCTCTCACGCTCACTCCATCACCGTCAAAATGACCCCCTCACACTCACTCCATCATCGTTACCCAGATCCACTCACACTCACTCCATCACGTCAACTTGACCACCTCACACTCACACAATCACTGTCACCCAGACCCCGACACACTCTCTCCTTCTCCGTCACTTTGACCATCTTACATAACTCCATCACGGTCATCCTGACACCATCACACTCACTTTATCCCCGTCCACTGACCACCGCACACTCACACTCCATCACGTCACACTGAGCGCCTCACACTCACTGCATCACCGTCACATTGAGCCCCGCACACTCACTCCATCACCGTCACCCTGACCCACTCACACTCACTCCATCACGTCACCTTGACCACCTCACACTCACACCATCACCGTCTCCCAGACTCCGACACACTCTCTCCTTCTCCGTCACTTTGACCAACTCACACTCACTCCATCACGGTCATCCTGACCCCCTCACTCTCACTCCATCACCATCACCTTGACCCCCTCACACTCACTCCATCACTGTCAAACTGACCCTCTCACACTCACTCCATCACCGTAACCCTGACCCCCTCACACTCACTCAATCTGCGTCACACTGACTCCAGGAAACTGTCAGTGTCACACTGACACCCTCATACTCACTCCATTACCCTCACACTGACCCCCTCAGATGCACTACATCACTGTCACACTGACACACACATAGTCACTCCATCACCCTCACCCTGACCCCCTCACACTCACTCCATCACCGTCACCCTGACCCCCTCACACTCAAACCATCACCGTCACCCTGACACCCTCACACTCATCCCATTACTGACTCTCTCACACTCACTGCATTACAGTCACACTGAACGCCTCACACTCACTCGTTTATCGTCACACTCACTCCATCACCGTCAAACTGAATCCCACACCCTCACTCTATCACACTCACGCTGACCCCCTCACACTCCGTCACGTCACCTTGAACCCCCACACTCACTCCATCACCACCCTCCTGACCCCCTCACAATTTTTCCATCACTGTCACCTTGAACTCCTCACACTCACTCCATCACAGTCACCTTGACTCCCACAGACTCACTCCATCACAGTCACTCTAACCCTCTCACGCTCAATCCATCACCATCACACTGGCCTCCTCAAAGTCACTCCATCAGCGTCACACTGACCCCGCCACACTCTCTCTATCACTGTCACATTGACTCCCTCACAATCACTCCATCACTGTCACACGGACCCCCACACGCTCACTCCAATAACGTCAAACTGACCCCCTCACACTCACTCCATCACCGTCACACTGACCCCCTGTCACTCACTCCTTTACCGTCACAGTGAACCCCTCACACTCACTCCATCCCAACCGCCCTGACCCCCTCACACGCAAACCATTACCGTCACACTGACCCCCTCTCCCTCACTCCTTTACCGTCACAGTGAACCCCTCACACTCACTCCATCACCGTCACCATGACCCTCTCACACTCACTCCATCACCGTCACCATGACCCTCTCACACTCACTCCACCACCAACACACTGACCCCCTCACACTCACTCCATCCCCATCACACTGACCCCCTCACCCTTACTCCATCATCGTCATCATGACCCTCTCACACTCACTTCATCACCGTCACTCTGACACCCTCACACTCACACCATCACCGTCACCCTGACCCCCTCACATTCACTCCATTACCATCAAAATGACGCCCTCACACTCACTCCATCACCGTTACCCAGACCCACTCATACTCACTCCATCACGTCACCTTGACCACCTCACACTCACACCATCACCGTCACCCAGACCCCGACACACTCTCTCCTTCTCCGTCACTTTGACCAACTTACACTAACATTAGCACAGTCATCCTGACACCCTCACACTCACTCCATCACCGTCACACTGAGCCCCACACACTCACTCCATCACCGTCAAACTGACCCTCTCACACTCCCTCAATCACTGTAATCCTGACCCCCTCACACTCACTCAAACTCCGTCACACTGACTCCATAAAACTCACTCTGTCAGCGTCACACTGATACCCTCATACTCACTCCATTACCCTCACACTGACCCCCTCATATGCACTACATCACTGTCACACTGACTCACACATACTCACTCCATCACCATCACCCTGACCCCCTCACACTCAAACCATCACCGTCACCCTGACCCCCTCACACTCACTGAATTACCGTCACACTGACGCCCTCACACTCACTCCATTACCGTCACACTGAACCCCTCACACTCACTACATCACCGTCATTCTGACCCTCTCACACTCACTCCATCATCGTCACACTGAATCCCACACACTCACTCCATCACCCTCACCCTGACCCCCTCACACTCACTCTATCAACATCAAACAGAACCCCTCACACTCACTACATCACCGTAATTCTGACCCTCTCACACTCACTCCATTACCGTCACACTGAACCCCTCACACTCACTCCATCACCGTCACCATGACCCTCTCACACTCACTCCATCACCAACACACTGACAACCTCTCACTCACTCCATCACCGTCACACTGACCCCCGCACATTCACTCCATCACCGTCACCATGACCCTCTCACACTCACTCTATCACCAACACCCCGACCCGCGCACACTCACTCTATTCCCGTCACACTGACCCCGCACACTCACTCCATCACCGTCAGCCAGACACCCTCACCCTCACTCCATCACGGTCACAATGACTGTCTCACATCACTCCATCACCGTCACAATGACCACCTCATACTCACTCCTTCATTGTAGTCACCCTGATCCGCTCACACTCACTCCATCGTAGTCACCCTGATCCCCCACACTCACTCCATCCGAACCGCCCTGGCTGCCCACACCTTTCCATCATTGTCACACTCATCCCCTCACACTCAGTCAATCACCATCACCCTGACCTCCTCACCCTCACTCCATCACTGTCACACTCATCCCCCCCACACACTCCATCCGAACCGCCCTGACCCCCTTACCTCCACTCCTTCAATGTCACCCTGAACCCCTCACACTCAAACTATCACCATTACCCTTAGCCCCTCACACTCACTCATTACCGTCATACTGACCCCCTCTCACTCAATCCTTTACCATCACACTGAACCCCTCACACTCACTCCATCACCGTCACCATGATCCTCTCACACTCACTCCATCACCATCAAACTGACCCCCTCACACTCACTCCATCACCGTCACACTGACCCCCGCACACTCACTCCATCACCGTCACCATGAACCTCTCACACTCACGCCATCACCAACACCTTGACCCCCCTCACACTCACTCCATTCCCGTCACACTGACCCCCGCACACTCACTCCATTACCGTCACCCAGACACCCTCACACTCACTCCATCACCGTTACCATGACTGTCTCACACTCACTCCATCACAGACATACTGACCCCCCACACTCACTGCTTCATCGCAGTCACCCTGACCCCCTCACACTCACTCCATCACTGTTACCCTGACCCCCTAACCTTCACTCCTTCAATGTCACCCTGAACCCCTCACACTCAAACTATCACCATTACACTTAGCCCCTCACACTCACTCATTACCGTCAAACTGACCCCCTCTCACTCAATCCTTTACCATCACACTGAACCCCTCACACTCACTGCATTACCGTCACACTGACCCTTTCTCACCCACTCCTTTACCGTCACACTGACCCCCGCACACTCACTCCATCACCGTCACCATGACCCTCTCACACTCACTCCATCACCAACACCCTGACCCCCTCACATTCACTCCATTCCCGTCACACTGACCCCCGCACACTCACTCCATCACCGTCACCCAGACGCCCTCACACTCACTCCATCACCGTCACCATTAACTGTCTCACACTCACTCCATCACCGTCGCACTGAACCCCTCACACTCACTCCTTCATTGCAGTCACCCTGATCACCTCACACTCACTCCATCGTAGTCACCCTGATCCCCTCACACTCACTCCATCACTTTAACACTCATCCCCTCACACTCAGTCCATCACCTTCACCCTGACATCCTCACCCTCACTCCATCACCATCACCCTCATCCCATCTACACTCACTCCATCCGAACCGCCCTAACCCCCTCACACTCATTCCATCACAGTCACCCTGACCCCCTCACACTCACTTTATCACTGTTACCCTGACGCCCTCACACTCACTCCTTCAATGTCACCGTTGACTACCTCACACTCAAACGATCACCGTCAACATGACACCCTCACACTCACTCCATTACCATCACAAGGACCCCCTCTCACTCACTCCTTTACCATCACACTGAACCCTTCACACTCTCTGCATCACCGTCACAATGACCCTTTCTCACCCACTCCTTTACCGTCACACAGACCCCTGCACACTCACTCCATCACCGTCACCATGACCCTCTCACACTCACTCCATCACCAACATCCTGACCCCCTCACATTCACTCCATTCCCGTCACACTGACCCCCGCACACTCACTCCATCACCGTCACCCAGACACCCTCACACTCACTCCATCACCGTCACCATTAACTGTCTCACACTCACTCCATCACCGTCGCACTGACCCCCTCACACTCACTCCTTCATTGCAGTCACCCTGATCACCTCACACTCACTCCATCGTAGTCACCCTGATCCCCTCAAACTCACTCCATCACTTTCACACTCATCCCCTCACACTCAGTCCATCACCGTCACCCTGACCTCCTCACCCTCACTCCATCACCATCACCCTCATCCCCCTACACTCACTCCATCCGAACCGCCCTAACCCCCTCACACTCATTCCATCACAGTCACCCTGACCCCCTCACACTCACTTTATCACTGTTACCCTGACCCCCTCACACTCACTCCTTCAATGTCACCGTTGACTACCTCACACTCAAACGATCACCGTCAACATGACACCCTCACACTCACTCCATTACCGTCACACGGACCCCCTCTCACTCACTCCTTTACCATCACACTGAACCCTTCACACTCTCTGCATCACCGTCATTCTTAACCTCTCACACTCACCCCATCTCCGTCACACTGAATTACACACACTCACTCCATCACCCTCACCCAGACCCCCTCACATTCACTCCATCACCGTCAAACATACCCCCTCACACTCACTCCATCACGATCACCCTGACCCCCTCACACTCACTCCATTACCGTCAAACTGACCCCCTCACACTCACTCAATCACCGTCACACTGACTCCATGAAACTCACTCTGTCAGCATCACACTGACACCCTCATACTCTCTCCATTACCATCACACTGAACCCCTCACACTCACTACATCACCGTCATTCTGACCCTCTCACACTCACTCCATGACCGTCACACTGAATCCCACACACTCACTCCATTCGCCTCACCCTGACCCCCTCACACTAACTCCATCGACATGAAACTGATCCCTTCACACTCACTACATCACCGTCATTCTGACCCTCACACAATCACACCTTCACCGTCACCATGACCCCCCCCGCACTCACTCCATCACCAACACCCTGACCCCCTCACACTCACTCCATTCCCGTCACACTGACCCCCGAAACTCACTCTATCACCGTCACCCAGACACCCTCACACTCACTCCATCACTGTCACACTCATCCCCTCACATTCAGTCCATCACCGTCACCCTGACCTCCTCACCCTCACTCCATCACCATCACCCTCATCCCATCTACACTCACTCCATCCGAACCGCCCTAACCCCCTCACACTCATTCCATCACAGTCACCCTGACCCCCTCACACTCACTTTATCACTGTTACCCTGACGCCCTTACACTCACTCCTTCAATGTCACCGTTGACTACCTCACACTCAAACGATCACCGTCAACATGACACCCTCACACTCACTCCATTACCATCACAAGGACCCCCTCTCACTCACTCCTTTACCATCACACTGAACCCTTCACACTCTCTGCATCACCGTCACAATGACCCTTTCTCACCCACTCCTTTACCGTCACACAGACCCCTGCACACTCACTCCATCACCGTCACCATGACCCTCTCACACTCACTCCATCACCAACATCCTGACCCCCTCACATTCACTCCATTCCCGTCACACTGACCCCCGCACACTCACTCCATCACCGTCACCCAGACACCCTCACACTCACTCCATCACCGTCACCATTAACTGTCTCACACTCACTCCATCACCGTCGCACTGACCCCCTCACACTCACTCCTTCATTGCAGTCACCCTGATCACCTCACACTCACTCCATCGTAGTCACCCTGATCCCCTCAAACTCACTCCATCACTTTCACACTCATCCCCTCACACTCAGTCCATCACCGTCACCCTGACCTCCTCACCCTCACTCCATCACCATCACCCTCATCCCCCTACACTCACTCCATCCGAACCGCCCTAACCCCCTCACACTCATTCCATCACAGTCACCCTGACCCCCTCACACTCACTTTATCACTGTTACCCTGACCCCCTCACACTCACTCCTTCAATGTCACCGTTGACTACCTCACACTCAAACGATCACCGTCAACATGACACACTCACACTCACTCCATTACCGTCACACGGACCCCCTCTCACTCACTCCTTTACCATCACACTGAACCCTTCACACTCTCTGCATCACCGTCATTCTTAACCTCTCACACTCACTCCATCTCCGTCACACTGAATTACACACACTCACTCCATCACCCTCACCCAGACCCCCTCACATTCACTCCATCACCGTCAAACATACCCCCTCACACTCACTCCATCACGATCACCCTGACCCCCTCACACTCACTCCATTACCGTCAAACTGACCCCCTCACACTCACTCAATCACCGTCACACTGACTCCATGAAACTCACTCTGTCAGCATCACACTGACACCCTCATACTCTCTCCATTACCATCACACTGAACCCCTCACACTCACTACATCACCGTCATTCTGACCCTCTCACACTCACTCCATGACCGTCACACTGAATCCCACACACTCACTCCATTCGCCTCACCCTGACCCCCTCACACTAACTCCATCGACATGAAACTGATCCCTTCACACTCACTACATCACCGTCATTCTGACCCTCACACAATCACACCTTCACCGTCACCATAACCCCCCCGCACTCACTCCATCACCAACACCCTGACCCCCTCACACTCACTCCATTCCCGTCACACTGACCCCCGAAACTCACTCTATCACCGTCACCCAGACACCCTCACACTCACTCCATCACTGTCACACTCATCCCCTCACATTCAGTCCATCACCGTCACCCTGACCTCCTCACCCTCACTCCATCACCATCACCCTCATCCCGCTACACTCACTCCATCCGAACCGCCTGGATCCCCTCACACTCATTCCGTCACAGTCACCCTGACCCCCTCACACTCACTCCATCACTGTCACCCTGACCCCCTCACCCTCACTTCTTCAATGTCACCCTGACCACCTCACACTCAAACCATCACCGTCACCCCGACCCCCTCACACTCACTCCATCACCATCACACTGACCCCCCACACTCACTCCTTCATTACAGTCAACCTGATCCCCTCAGACTCACTCCATCGTAGTCACCCTGATCCCCTCACACTCACTCCATCACCATCACACTCATCCCCTCACAGTCACTCCATCCGAACCGCCCTAACCCCTTCACACTCGTTCCATCACCATCATACTCATACCCCACACTCACTCCATCACCGTCACACTCATTCCCTCACACTCACTCCATCCCAACCGCACTGACCCCCTCACACTCAAATCATTACCGTCACACTGACCCCCTCTCACTCACTCCTTTACCGTCACATTGAACCCCACACACTCACTATATCACCGTCATTCTGACCCTCCCACACTCACTCCATCACCAACACACTGACCCCCTCACACTCACTCCATTCCCGACACACTGACCCCCGCACACTCACTCCATCACCATCACCATGACCCTCTCACACTCACTCCAGCACCAACTCCCTGACCCCCTCACACTCACTCCATTCCCGTCACACTGACCCCCGTACACTCACTCCATCACCGTCACCCAGACACCCTCACACTCACTTCATCACCGTCACCATGACTGTCTCACACTCACTCCATCACCGTCACCCAGAAGTCCTCATATTCACTCCATCACCCTCACCCTTTCCCCCCACACTCAGTCCATCACCGTCACACTCATTCCCACCCACTCACTCCATCCCAACCGCCCTGACCCCCTCACACTCAAATCATTAACGTCACACTGAGCCCCCTCACTCATTCCTTCACCGTCACATTGAACCCCGGACACTCACTACATCACTGTCATTCTGACCCTCTCACACTCACTCCATCACCAACACACTGACCCCCTCACACTCACTCCATCCCCGACACACTGACCCCCGCACACTCACTCCATCACCGTCACCATGACCCTCTCGCACTCACTCCAGCACCAACTGCCTGACCCCCTCAAACTCACTCCATTCCCGTCACACTGACCCCGTTACACTCACTCCATCACCGTTACCCAGACACCCTCACACTCACTCCATCACCGTCACCATGACTGTCTCACACTCACTCCATCACCGTCACCCAGAAGCCCTCACACTCACTCCATCACCCTCACCCTGACCCCTCACACTCACTCCATCCCTGTAACACTGACCCCTTCACACTAACTCCGTTACCATCACCCTGGCCCCATCACACTCCCTCCTTCACGGTCACCCTGACCTACTCGCAATCACTCCATCAACGTCACCCTGATCCCCTCACACTCACTCCATTACCATCACACTGCCCGCCTCACACTCACTCCTGCACCGTCAAACAGAGCCCCTCGCACTCACTCCATCAACATCATCTTGACCCCCTCACACTCACCCCATCAGCCTCACCCTGACCCCCTCACACTCACTCCATCACTGTCAAACAGACCCCCTCACACTCAGTCCCTCACCGTCATTCTTGCCCCCTCACACACACTCCATCACCGTCACCCTGACCCCAACACACTCACTCCATCACCGTCACCCTGACCCCCTCACCCTCACTCCTTCAAAATCAGCTTGACCACCTCACACTCAAACCATCACAGTCACCCTGACCACCTCTCACTCACTTCTTTACCGTCATAGTGAACCCTCACAGTCACACATCACCATCATTCTGACCCCCTTACACTCACTCCATCACCGTCACCCTGACCCCCGCACCCTCACTCCTTCAAAATCGCCCTGACCACCTCACACTCAAACCATCACAGTCACCCTGACCCCCTCTCACTCACTCCATCACCGTCACCCTGACCCACCACACACACTCCATCATCCTCACCCTGATCCCCTCACACTCACTCAATCACTGTCACACTCATGCCCTCACGCTCACTCCATCGCCATCACCCTGACCTCCTCACACTCACTCTATCATCGTCACACTCATCTCCCAACACTCAGTCCATCCCCACCATCATGACCCCACACACTCATTCCATCATAATCTCCCTGGCCCCATCACACTCACTCCATCACCGTCAACCAGACATCCTGACTCACTCCATCACCGACACACTGAACCCCACACACTCACTCCATTACATTCTTTCTGATCCCCTCACACTCACTCCATCACCGTCACACTAACCCCCTCACACTCACTCCATCACCGTCACCCTGACCCGATCACACTCACTCCATCACCGTCAAACTGACCCCCTCACATTCACTCCATCACCATCAACCAGACATCCTCACACTCACTGCATCACCGACACACTGAACCCCACACACTCACTCCATCAGCATCACACTGAACCCTCACACTCACTCCATCACCGTCACCATGACCCTATCACACTCACTCCATCACCAACACACTGACCCCCTCACACTCACCCCATCCCCGTCACACTGACCCCCGCACACTCACTCTATCACCGTCACCATGACCCTCTCACACTCACTCTATCACCAACACCCTGACCCCCTCACATTCACTCCATTCCCGTCACACTGACTCCCGCACACTCACTCCTTCACCGTCACCCAGACACCCTCACACTCACTCCATCACCGTCACCATTAACTGTCTCACACTCACTCCATCACCGTCGCACTGACCCCCTCACACTCACTCCTTCATCGCAGTCACCCTGATCACCTCACACTCACTCCATCGGAGTCACCCTGATCCCCTCACACTCACTCCACCTCTGTCACACTCATCCCCTCACACTCAGTCCATCACCGTCACGCTGACCTCCTCACCCTCACTCCATCACCATCACAAATACCCCCACACTCACTCCATCCGAACCGCCTTGACCCCCTCACACTCATTCCATCACAGTCACACTGACCCCCTCAGACTCACTCCATCACTGTCACCCTGACCCCCTCACCCTCACTCCTTCAATGTCACCCTGAACCTCTCACACTCAAACCATCAACGTCACCCTTACCCCCTCACACTGACTGCATTACCGTCACACTGACCCTTTCTCACTCACTCCTTTACCGTCACACTGACCCCCGCACACTCACTCCATCACCGTCACCATGACCCTCTCACACTCACTCCATCACCAACACCCTGATACCCTCACATTCACTCCATTCCCGTCACACTGACCCCCGCACACTCACTCCATCACAGTCACCCAGACGCCCTCACACACACTACATCGCCGCCACCATTTACTGTCTCAGACTCACTCCATCACCGTCGCACTGACCCCCTCACACTCACTCCTTCATCGCAGTCACCCTGATCACCTCACACTCACTCCATCGTAGTCACCCTGATCCCCTCACAGTCACTCAATCACCAACACACTGACCCCCGCACACTCACTCCATCCCCGTCACACTCACCCCCTCACACTCACTCCATCACTGACACCATGACCCTCCCGCACTCAGTCCATCACCAACACCCTGACCCCCTCACACTCACTCCATTCGCGTCACACTGACCCCCGCAAACTCACTCTATCACCGTCACCCAGACACCCTCACACTCACTCCATTACCATCACACTGAACCCCTCACACTCACTACATCACCGTCATTCTGACCCTCTCACACTCACTCCATGACCGTCACACTGAATCCCACACACTCACTCCATTCGCCTCACCCTGATCACCTCACACTAACTCCATCGACATGAAACTGATCCCTTCACACTCACTACATCACCGTCATTCTGACCCTCACACAATCACACCTTCACCATCACCATGACCCCCCCGCACTCACTCCATCACCAACACCCTGACCCCCTCACACTCACTCCATTCCCGTCACACTGACCCCCGAAACTCACTCTATCACCGTCACCCAGACACCCTCACACTCACTCCATCACTGTCACACTCATCCCCTCACATTCAGTCCATCACCTTCACCCTGACCTCCTCACCCTTACTCTATCACCACCACCCTCATCCCGCTACACTCACTCCATCTGAACCGCCTGGATCCCCTCACACTCATTCCGTCACAGTCACCCTGACCCCCTCACACTCACTCCATCACTGTCACCCTGACCCCCTCACCCTCACTTCTTCAATGTCACCCTGACCACCTCACACTCAAATCATCCCCGTCACCCCGACCCCCTCACACTCACTCCATCACCATCACACTGATCCCCCACACTCACTCCTTCATTACAGTCAACCTGATCCCCTCAGACTCACTCCATCGTAGTCACCCTGATCCCCTCACACTCACTCCATCACCATCACACTCATCCCCTCACAGTCACTCCATCCGAACCGCCCTAACCCCTTCACACTCGTTCCGTCACCATCATACTCATACCCCACACTCACTCCATCACCGTCACACTCATTCCCTCACACTCACTCCTTCCCAACCGCACTGACCCCCTCACACTCAAATCATTACCGTCACACTGACACCCTCTCACTCACTCCTTTACCGTCACATTGAACCCCTCACACTCACTACATCACCGTCATTCTGACCCTCCCACACTCACTCCATCACCAACACACTGACCCCCTCACACTCACTCCATTCCCGACACACTGACCCCCGCACACTCACTCCATCACCATCAACATGACCCTCTCACACTCACTCCAGCACCAACTCCCTGACCCCCTCACACTCACTCCATTCCCGTCACACTGACCCCCGTACACTCACTCCATCACCGTCACCCAGACACCCTCACACTCACTCCATCACCGTCACCATGACTGTCTCACACTCACTCCATCACCGTCACCCAGAAGCCCTCACACTCACTCCATCACCCTCACCCTGACCCCTCACACTCACTCCATCCCTGTAACACTGACCCCTTCACACTAACTCCGTTACCATCACCCTGGCCCCATCACACTCCCTCCTTCACGGTCACCCTGACCTACTCGCAATCACTCCATCAACGTCACCCTGATCCCCTCACACTCACTCCATTACCATCACACTGCCCGCCTCACACTCACTCCTGCACCGTCAAACAGAGCCCCTCGCACTCACTCCATCAACATCATCTTGACCCCCTCACACTCACCCCATCAGCCTCACCCTGACCCCCTCACACTCACTCCATCACTGTCAAACAGACCCTCTCACACTCAGTCCCTCACCGTCATTCTTGCCCCCTCACACACACTCCATCACCGTCACCCTGACCCCAACACACTCACTCCATCACCGTCACCCTGACCCCCTCACCCTCACTCCTTCAAAATCAGCTTGACCACCTCACACTCAAACCATCACAGTCACCCTGACCACCTCTCACTCACTTCTTTACCGTCACAGTGAACCCTCACAGTCACACATCACCATCATTCTGACCCCCTTGCACTCACTCCATCACCGTCACCCTGACCCCCGCACCCTCACTCCTTCAAAATCGCCCTGACCACCTCACACTCAAACCATCACAGTCACCCTGACCCCCTCTCACTCACTCCATCACCGTCACCCTTACACACCACACTCACTCCATCATCCTCACCCTGATCCCCTCACACTCACTCAATCACTGTCACACTCATGCCCTCACGCTCACTCCATCGCCATCACCCTGACCTCCTCACACTCACTCTATCATCGTCACACTCATCTCCCAACACTCAGTCCATCCCCACCATCATGACCCCACACACTCATTCCATCATAATCTCCCTGGCCCCATCACACTCACTCCATCACCGTCAACCAGACATCCTGACTCACTCCATCACCGACACACTGAACCCCACACACTCACTCCATTACATTCTTTCTGATCCCCTCACACTCACTCCATCACCGTCACACTAACCCCCTCACACTCACTCCATCACCGTCACCCTGACCCGATCACACTCACTCCATCACCGTCAAACTGACCCCCTCACATTCACTCCATCACCGTCAACCAGACATCCTCACACTCACTGCATCACCGACACACTGAACCCCACACACTCACTCCATCAGCATCACACAGAACCATCACACTCACTCCATCACCGTAACCATGACCCTATCACACTCACTCCATCACCAACACACTGACCCCCTCACACTCACCCCATCCCCCTCACACTGACCCCGCACACTCACTCTATCACCGTCACCATGACCCTCTCACACTCACTCCATCACCAGCACCCTGACCCCCTCACATTCACTCCATTCCCGTCACCCAGACACCCTCACACTCACTCCATCACCGTCACCATTAACTGTCTCACACTCACTCCATCACTGTCGCACTGACCCCCTCACACCCACTCCTTCATCGCAGTCACCCTGATCACCTCACACTCACTCCGTCGGAATCACCCTGATCCCCTCACACTCACTCCACCTCTGTCACACTCATCCCCTCACACTCAGTCCATCACCGTCACGCTGACCTCCTCACCCTCACTCCATCACCATCACAAATACCCCCACACTCACTCCATCCGAACCACCTTGACCCCCTCACACTCATTCCATCACAGTCACACTGACCCCCTCAGACTCACTCCATCACTGTCACCCTGACCCCCTCACCCTCACTCCTTCAATGTCACCCTGACCCTCTCACACTCAAACCATCAACGTCACCCTTACCCCCTCACACTGACTGCATTACCGTCACACTGACCCTTTCTCACTCACTCCTTTACCGTCACACTGACCCCCGCACACTCACTCCATCACCGTCACCATGACCCTCTCACACTCACTCCATCACCAACACCCTGACACCCTCACATTCACTCCATTCCCGTCACACTGACCCCCGCACACTCACTCCATCACAGTCACCCAGGCGCCCTCACACTCACTACATCACCGCCACCCTTTACTGTCTAACACTCACTCCATCACCGTCGCACTGACCCCCTCACACTCACTCCTTCATCGCAGTCACCCTGATCACCTCACACTCACTCCATCGTAGTCACCTTGATCCCCTCACACTCACTCAATCACCAACACACTGACCCCCGCACACTCACTCCATCCCCGTCACACTCACCCCCGCACACTCACTCCATCACTGACACCATGACCCTCCCGCACTCAGTCCATCACCAACACTCTGACCCCCTCACATTCACTCCATTCCCGTCACACTGACCCCCGCACACTCACTCCATCACCGTCACCCAGACACCCTCACACTCACTCCATCACCGTCACCATTAACTGTCTCACACTCACTCCATCACCGTCGCACTGACCCCCTCACACTCACTCCTTCATCGCAGTCACCCTGATCACCTCACACTCACTCCATCGTAGTCACCCTGATCCCCTCACACTCACTCCATCACTGTCACACTCATCCCCCCCACACACTCCATCCGAACCGCCCTGACCCCCTTACCTTCACTCCTTCAATGTCACCCTGAACCCCTCACACTCAAACTATCACCATTACCCTTAGCCCCTCACACTCACTCATTACCGTCATACTGACCCCCTCTCACTCAATCCTTTACCATCACACTGAACCCCTCACACTCACTCCATCACCGTCACCATGATCCTCTCACACTCACTCCATCACCATCAAACTGACCCCCTCACACTCACTCCATCACCGTCACACTGACCCCCGCACACTCACTCCATCACCGTCACCATGAACCTCTCACACTCACGCCATCACCAACACCTTGACCCCCCTCACACTCACTCCATTCCCGTCACACTGACCCCCGCACACTCACTCCATTACCGTCACCCAGACACCCTCACACTCACTCCATCACCGTTACCATGACTGTCTCACACTCACTCCATCACAGACATACTGACCCCCCACACTCACTGCTTCATCGCAGTCACCCTGACCCCCTCACACTCACTCCATCACTGTTACCCTGACCCCCTAACCTTCACTCCTTCAATGTCACCCTGAACCCCTCACACTCAAACTATCACCATTACACTTAGCCCCTCACACTCACTCATTACCGTCAAACTGACCCCCTCTCACTCAATCCTTTACCATCACACTGAACCCCTCACACTCACTGCATTACCGTCACACTGACCCTTTCTCACCCACTCCTTTACCGTCACACTGACCCCCGCACACTCACTCCATCACCGTCACCATGACCCTCTCACACTCACTCCATCACCAACACCCTGACCCCCTCACATTCACTCCATTCCCGTCACACTGACCCCCGCACACTCACTCCATCACCGTCACCCAGACGCCCTCACACTCACTCCATCACCGTCACCATTAACTGTCTCACACTCACTCCATCACCGTCGCACTGAACCCCTCACACTCACTCCTTCATTGCAGTCACCCTGATCACCTCACACTCACTCCATCGTAGTCACCCTGATCCCCTCACACTCACTCCATCACTTTAACACTCATCCCCTCACACTCAGTCCATCACCTTCACCCTGACATCCTCACCCTCACTCCATCACCATCACCCTCATCCCATCTACACTCACTCCATCCGAACCGCCCTAACCCCCTCACACTCATTCCATCACAGTCACCCTGACCCCCTCACACTCACTTTATCACTGTTACCCTGACGCCCTCACACTCACTCCTTCAATGTCACCGTTGACTACCTCACACTCAAACGATCACCGTCAACATGACACCCTCACACTCACTCCATTACCATCACAAGGACCCCCTCTCACTCACTCCTTTACCATCACACTGAACCCTTCACACTCTCTGCATCACCGTCACAATGACCCTTTCTCACCCACTCCTTTACCGTCACACAGACCCCTGCACACTCACTCCATCACCGTCACCATGACCCTCTCACACTCACTCCATCACCAACATCCTGACCCCCTCACATTCACTCCATTCCCGTCACACTGACCCCCGCACACTCACTCCATCACCGTCACCCAGACACCCTCACACTCACTCCATCACCGTCACCATTAACTGTCTCACACTCACTCCATCACCGTCGCACTGACCCCCTCACACTCACTCCTTCATTGCAGTCACCCTGATCACCTCACACTCACTCCATCGTAGTCACCCTGATCCCCTCAAACTCACTCCATCACTTTCACACTCATCCCCTCACACTCAGTCCATCACCGTCACCCTGACCTCCTCACCCTCACTCCATCACCATCACCCTCATCCCCCTACACTCACTCCATCCGAACCGCCCTAACCCCCTCACACTCATTCCATCACAGTCACCCTGACCCCCTCACACTCACTTTATCACTGTTACCCTGACCCCCTCACACTCACTCCTTCAATGTCACCGTTGACTACCTCACACTCAAACGATCACCGTCAACATGACACCCTCACACTCACTCCATTACCGTCACACGGACCCCCTCTCACTCACTCCTTTACCATCACACTGAACCCTTCACACTCTCTGCATCACCGTCATTCTTAACCTCTCACACTCACCCCATCTCCGTCACACTGAATTACACACACTCACTCCATCACCCTCACCCAGACCCCCTCACATTCACTCCATCACCGTCAAACATACCCCCTCACACTCACTCCATCACGATCACCCTGACCCCCTCACACTCACTCCATTACCGTCAAACTGACCCCCTCACACTCACTCAATCACCGTCACACTGACTCCATGAAACTCACTCTGTCAGCATCACACTGACACCCTCATACTCTCTCCATTACCATCACACTGAACCCCTCACACTCACTACATCACCGTCATTCTGACCCTCTCACACTCACTCCATGACCGTCACACTGAATCCCACACACTCACTCCATTCGCCTCACCCTGACCCCCTCACACTAACTCCATCGACATGAAACTGATCCCTTCACACTCACTACATCACCGTCATTCTGACCCTCACACAATCACACCTTCACCGTCACCATGACCCCCCCCGCACTCACTCCATCACCAACACCCTGACCCCCTCACACTCACTCCATTCCCGTCACACTGACCCCCGAAACTCACTCTATCACCGTCACCCAGACACCCTCACACTCACTCCATCACTGTCACACTCATCCCCTCACATTCAGTCCATCACCGTCACCCTGACCTCCTCACCCTCACTCCATCACCATCACCCTCATCCCATCTACACTCACTCCATCCGAACCGCCCTAACCCCCTCACACTCATTCCATCACAGTCACCCTGACCCCCTCACACTCACTTTATCACTGTTACCCTGACGCCCTTACACTCACTCCTTCAATGTCACCGTTGACTACCTCACACTCAAACGATCACCGTCAACATGACACCCTCACACTCACTCCATTACCATCACAAGGACCCCCTCTCACTCACTCCTTTACCATCACACTGAACCCTTCACACTCTCTGCATCACCGTCACAATGACCCTTTCTCACCCACTCCTTTACCGTCACACAGACCCCTGCACACTCACTCCATCACCGTCACCATGACCCTCTCACACTCACTCCATCACCAACATCCTGACCCCCTCACATTCACTCCATTCCCGTCACACTGACCCCCGCACACTCACTCCATCACCGTCACCCAGACACCCTCACACTCACTCCATCACCGTCACCATTAACTGTCTCACACTCACTCCATCACCGTCGCACTGACCCCCTCACACTCACTCCTTCATTGCAGTCACCCTGATCACCTCACACTCACTCCATCGTAGTCACCCTGATCCCCTCAAACTCACTCCATCACTTTCACACTCATCCCCTCACACTCAGTCCATCACCGTCACCCTGACCTCCTCACCCTCACTCCATCACCATCACCCTCATCCCCCTACACTCACTCCATCCGAACCGCCCTAACCCCCTCACACTCATTCCATCACAGTCACCCTGACCCCCCCACACTCACTTTATCACTGTTACCCTGACCCCCTCACACTCACTCCTTCAATGTCACCGTTGACTACCTCACACTCAAACGATCACCGTCAACATGACACACTCACACTCACTCCATTACCGTCACACGGACCCCCTCTCACTCACTCCTTTACCATCACACTGAACCCTTCACACTCTCTGCATCACCGTCATTCTTAACCTCTCACACTCACTCCATCTCCGTCACACTGAATTACACACACTCACTCCATCACCCTCACCCAGACCCCCTCACATTCACTCCATCACCGTCAAACATACCCCCTCACACTCACTCCATCACGATCACCCTGACCCCCTCACACTCACTCCATTACCGTCAAACTGACCCCCTCACACTCACTCAATCACCGTCACACTGACTCCATGAAACTCACTCTGTCAGCATCACACTGACACCCTCATACTCTCTCCATTACCATCACACTGAACCCCTCACACTCACTACATCACCGTCATTCTGACCCTCTCACACTCACTCCATGACCGTCACACTGAATCCCACACACTCACTCCATTCGCCTCACCCTGACCCCCTCACACTAACTCCATCGACATGAAACTGATCCCTTCACACTCACTACATCACCGTCATTCTGACCCTCACACAATCACACCTTCACCGTCACCATAACCCCCCCGCACTCACTCCATCACCAACACCCTGACCCCCTCACACTCACTCCATTCCCGTCACACTGACCCCCGAAACTCACTCTATCACCGTCACCCAGACACCCTCACACTCACTCCATCACTGTCACACTCATCCCCTCACATTCAGTCCATCACCGTCACCCTGACCTCCTCACCCTCACTCCATCACCATCACCCTCATCCCGCTACACTCACTCCATCCGAACCGCCTGGATCCCCTCACACTCATTCCGTCACAGTCACCCTGACCCCCTCACACTCACTCCATCACTGTCACCCTGACCCCCTCACCCTCACTTCTTCAATGTCACCCTGACCACCTCACACTCAAACCATCACCGTCACCCCGACCCCCTCACACTCACTCCATCACCATCACACTGACCCCCCACACTCACTCCTTCATTACAGTCAACCTGATCCCCTCAGACTCACTCCATCGTAGTCACCCTGATCCCCTCACACTCACTCCATCACCATCACACTCATCCCCTCACAGTCACTCCATCCGAACCGCCCTAACCCCTTCACACTCGTTCCATCACCATCATACTCATACCCCACACTCACTCCATCACCGTCACACTCATTCCCTCACACTCACTCCATCCCAACCGCACTGACCCCCTCACACTCAAATCATTACCGTCACACTGACCCCCTCTCACTCACTCCTTTACCGTCACATTGAACCCCACACACTCACTATATCACCGTCATTCTGACCCTCCCACACTCACTCCATCACCAACACACTGACCCCCTCACACTCACTCCATTCCCGACACACTGACCCCCGCACACTCACTCCATCACCATCACCATGACCCTCTCACACTCACTCCAGCACCAACTCCCTGACCCCCTCACACTCACTCCATTCCCGTCACACTGACCCCCGTACACTCACTCCATCACCGTCACCCAGACACCCTCACACTCACTTCATCACCGTCACCATGACTGTCTCACACTCACTCCATCACCGTCACCCAGAAGTCCTCATATTCACTCCATCACCCTCACCCTTTCCCCCCACACTCAGTCCATCACCGTCACACTCATTCCCACCCACTCACTCCATCCCAACCGCCCTGACCCCCTCACACTCAAATCATTAACGTCACACTGAGCCCCCTCACTCATTCCTTCACCGTCACATTGAACCCCGGACACTCACTACATCACTGTCATTCTGACCCTCTCACACTCACTCCATCACCAACACACTGACCCCCTCACACTCACTCCATCCCCGACACACTGACCCCCGCACACTCACTCCATCACCGTCACCATGACCCTCTCGCACTCACTCCAGCACCAACTGCCTGACCCCCTCAAACTCACTCCATTCCCGTCACACTGACCCCGTTACACTCACTCCATCACCGTTACCCAGACACCCTCACACTCACTCCATCACCGTCACCATGACTGTCTCACACTCACTCCATCACCGTCACCCAGAAGCCCTCACACTCACTCCATCACCCTCACCCTGACCCCTCACACTCACTCCATCCCTGTAACACTGACCCCTTCACACTAACTCCGTTACCATCACCCTGGCCCCATCACACTCCCTCCTTCACGGTCACCCTGACCTACTCGCAATCACTCCATCAACGTCACCCTGATCCCCTCACACTCACTCCATTACCATCACACTGCCCGCCTCACACTCACTCCTGCACCGTCAAACAGAGCCCCTCGCACTCACTCCATCAACATCATCTTGACCCCCTCACACTCACCCCATCAGCCTCACCCTGACCCCCTCACACTCACTCCATCACTGTCAAACAGACCCCCTCACACTCAGTCCCTCACCGTCATTCTTGCCCCCTCACACACACTCCATCACCGTCACCCTGACCCCAACACACTCACTCCATCACCGTCACCCTGACCCCCTCACCCTCACTCCTTCAAAATCAGCTTGACCACCTCACACTCAAACCATCACAGTCACCCTGACCACCTCTCACTCACTTCTTTACCGTCATAGTGAACCCTCACAGTCACACATCACCATCATTCTGACCCCCTTACACTCACTCCATCACCGTCACCCTGACCCCCGCACCCTCACTCCTTCAAAATCGCCCTGACCACCTCACACTCAAACCATCACAGTCACCCTGACCCCCTCTCACTCACTCCATCACCGTCACCCTGACCCACCACACACACTCCATCATCCTCACCCTGATCCCCTCACACTCACTCAATCACTGTCACACTCATGCCCTCACGCTCACTCCATCGCCATCACCCTGACCTCCTCACACTCACTCTATCATCGTCACACTCATCTCCCAACACTCAGTCCATCCCCACCATCATGACCCCACACACTCATTCCATCATAATCTCCCTGGCCCCATCACACTCACTCCATCACCGTCAACCAGACATCCTGACTCACTCCATCACCGACACACTGAACCCCACACACTCACTCCATTACATTCTTTCTGATCCCCTCACACTCACTCCATCACCGTCACACTAACCCCCTCACACTCACTCCATCACCGTCACCCTGACCCGATCACACTCACTCCATCACCGTCAAACTGACCCCCTCACATTCACTCCATCACCATCAACCAGACATCCTCACACTCACTGCATCACCGACACACTGAACCCCACACACTCACTCCATCAGCATCACACTGAACCCTCACACTCACTCCATCACCGTCACCATGACCCTATCACACTCACTCCATCACCAACACACTGACCCCCTCACACTCACCCCATCCCCGTCACACTGACCCCCGCACACTCACTCTATCACCGTCACCATGACCCTCTCACACTCACTCTATCACCAACACCCTGACCCCCTCACATTCACTCCATTCCCGTCACACTGACTCCCGCACACTCACTCCTTCACCGTCACCCAGACACCCTCACACTCACTCCATCACCGTCACCATTAACTGTCTCACACTCACTCCATCACCGTCGCACTGACCCCTCACACTCACTCCTTCATCGCAGTCACCCTGATCACCTCACACTCACTCCATCGGAGTCACCCTGATCCCCTCACACTCACTCCACCTCTGTCACACTCATCCCCTCACACTCAGTCCATCACCGTCACGCTGACCTCCTCACCCTCACTCCATCACCATCACAAATACCCCCACACTCACTCCATCCGAACCGCCTTGACCCCCTCACACTCATTCCATCACAGTCACACTGACCCCCTCAGACTCACTCCATCACTGTCACCCTGACCCCCTCACCCTCACTCCTTCAATGTCACCCTGAACCTCTCACACTCAAACCATCAACGTCACCCTTACCCCCTCACACTGACTGCATTACCGTCACACTGACCCTTTCTCACTCACTCCTTTACCGTCACACTGACCCCCGCACACTCACTCCATCACCGTCACCATGACCCTCTCACACTCACTCCATCACCAACACCCTGATACCCTCACATTCACTCCATTCCCGTCACACTGACCCCCGCACACTCACTCCATCACAGTCACCCAGACGCCCTCACACACACTACATCGCCGCCACCATTTACTGTCTCAGACTCACTCCATCACCGTCGCACTGACCCCCTCACACTCACTCCTTCATCGCAGTCACCCTGATCACCTCACACTCACTCCATCGTAGTCACCCTGATCCCCTCACAGTCACTCAATCACCAACACACTGACCCCCGCACACTCACTCCATCCCCGTCACACTCACCCCCTCACACTCACTCCATCACTGACACCATGACCCTCCCGCACTCAGTCCATCACCAACACCCTGACCCCCTCACACTCACTCCATTCGCGTCACACTGACCCCCGCAAACTCACTCTATCACCGTCACCCAGACACCCTCACACTCACTCCATTACCATCACACTGAACCCCTCACACTCACTACATCACCGTCATTCTGACCCTCTCACACTCACTCCATGACCGTCACACTGAATCCCACACACTCACTCCATTCGCCTCACCCTGATCACCTCACACTAACTCCATCGACATGAAACTGATCCCTTCACACTCACTACATCACCGTCATTCTGACCCTCACACAATCACACCTTCACCATCACCATGACCCCCCCGCACTCACTCCATCACCAACACCCTGACCCCCTCACACTCACTCCATTCCCGTCACACTGACCCCCGAAACTCACTCTATCACCGTCACCCAGACACCCTCACACTCACTCCATCACTGTCACACTCATCCCCTCACATTCAGTCCATCACCTTCACCCTGACCTCCTCACCCTTACTCTATCACCACCACCCTCATCCCGCTACACTCACTCCATCTGAACCGCCTGGATCCCCTCACACTCATTCCGTCACAGTCACCCTGACCCCCTCACACTCACTCCATCACTGTCACCCTGACCCCCTCACCCTCACTTCTTCAATGTCACCCTGACCACCTCACACTCAAATCATCCCCGTCACCCCGACCCCCTCACACTCACTCCATCACCATCACACTGATCCCCCACACTCACTCCTTCATTACAGTCAACCTGATCCCCTCAGACTCACTCCATCGTAGTCACCCTGATCCCCTCACACTCACTCCATCACCATCACACTCATCCCCTCACAGTCACTCCATCCGAACCGCCCTAACCCCTTCACACTCGTTCCGTCACCATCATACTCATACCCCACACTCACTCCATCACCGTCACACTCATTCCCTCACACTCACTCCTTCCCAACCGCACTGACCCCCTCACACTCAAATCATTACCGTCACACTGACACCCTCTCACTCACTCCTTTACCGTCACATTGAACCCCTCACACTCACTACATCACCGTCATTCTGACCCTCCCACACTCACTCCATCACCAACACACTGACCCCCTCACACTCACTCCATTCCCGACACACTGACCCCCGCACACTCACTCCATCACCATCAACATGACCCTCTCACACTCACTCCAGCACCAACTCCCTGACCCCCTCACACTCACTCCATTCCCGTCACACTGACCCCCGTACACTCACTCCATCACCGTCACCCAGACACCCTCACACTCACTCCATCACCGTCACCATGACTGTCTCACACTCACTCCATCACCGTCACCCAGAAGCCCTCACACTCACTCCATCACCCTCACCCTGACCCCTCACACTCACTCCATCCCTGTAACACTGACCCCTTCACACTAACTCCGTTACCATCACCCTGGCCCCATCACACTCCCTCCTTCACGGTCACCCTGACCTACTCGCAATCACTCCATCAACGTCACCCTGATCCCCTCACACTCACTCCATTACCATCACACTGCCCGCCTCACACTCACTCCTGCACCGTCAAACAGAGCCCCTCGCACTCACTCCATCAACATCATCTTGACCCCCTCACACTCACCCCATCAGCCTCACCCTGACCCCCTCACACTCACTCCATCACTGTCAAACAGACCCTCTCACACTCAGTCCCTCACCGTCATTCTTGCCCCCTCACACACACTCCATCACCGTCACCCTGACCCCAACACACTCACTCCATCACCGTCACCCTGACCCCCTCACCCTCACTCCTTCAAAATCAGCTTGACCACCTCACACTCAAACCATCACAGTCACCCTGACCACCTCTCACTCACTTCTTTACCGTCACAGTGAACCCTCACAGTCACACATCACCATCATTCTGACCCCCTTGCACTCACTCCATCACCGTCACCCTGACCCCCGCACCCTCACTCCTTCAAAATCGCCCTGACCACCTCACACTCAAACCATCACAGTCACCCTGACCCCCTCTCACTCACTCCATCACCGTCACCCTTACACACCACACTCACTCCATCATCCTCACCCTGATCCCCTCACACTCACTCAATCACTGTCACACTCATGCCCTCACGCTCACTCCATCGCCATCACCCTGACCTCCTCACACTCACTCTATCATCGTCACACTCATCTCCCAACACTCAGTCCATCCCCACCATCATGACCCCACACACTCATTCCATCATAATCTCCCTGGCCCCATCACACTCACTCCATCACCGTCAACCAGACATCCTGACTCACTCCATCACCGACACACTGAACCCCACACACTCACTCCATTACATTCTTTCTGATCCCCTCACACTCACTCCATCACCGTCACACTAACCCCCTCACACTCACTCCATCACCGTCACCCTGACCCGATCACACTCACTCCATCACCGTCAAACTGACCCCCTCACATTCACTCCATCACCGTCAACCAGACATCCTCACACTCACTGCATCACCGACACACTGAACCCCACACACTCACTCCATCAGCATCACACAGAACCATCACACTCACTCCATCACCGTAACCATGACCCTATCACACTCACTCCATCACCAACACACTGACCCCCTCACACTCACCCCATCCCCCTCACACTGACCCCGCACACTCACTCTATCACCGTCACCATGACCCTCTCACACTCACTCCATCACCAGCACCCTGACCCCCTCACATTCACTCCATTCCCGTCACCCAGACACCCTCACACTCACTCCATCACCGTCACCATTAACTGTCTCACACTCACTCCATCACTGTCGCACTGACCCCCTCACACCCACTCCTTCATCGCAGTCACCCTGATCACCTCACACTCACTCCGTCGGAATCACCCTGATCCCCTCACACTCACTCCACCTCTGTCACACTCATCCCCTCACACTCAGTCCATCACCGTCACGCTGACCTCCTCACCCTCACTCCATCACCATCACAAATACCCCCACACTCACTCCATCCGAACCACCTTGACCCCCTCACACTCATTCCATCACAGTCACACTGACCCCCTCAGACTCACTCCATCACTGTCACCCTGACCCCCTCACCCTCACTCCTTCAATGTCACCCTGACCCTCTCACACTCAAACCATCAACGTCACCCTTACCCCCTCACACTGACTGCATTACCGTCACACTGACCCTTTCTCACTCACTCCTTTACCGTCACACTGACCCCCGCACACTCACTCCATCACCGTCACCATGACCCTCTCACACTCACTCCATCACCAACACCCTGACACCCTCACATTCACTCCATTCCCGTCACACTGACCCCCGCACACTCACTCCATCACAGTCACCCAGGCGCCCTCACACTCACTACATCACCGCCACCCTTTACTGTCTAACACTCACTCCATCACCGTCGCACTGACCCCCTCACACTCACTCCTTCATCGCAGTCACCCTGATCACCTCACACTCACTCCATCGTAGTCACCTTGATCCCCTCACACTCACTCAATCACCAACACACTGACCCCCGCACACTCACTCCATCCCCGTCACACTCACCCCCGCACACTCACTCCATCACTGACACCATGACCCTCCCGCACTCAGTCCATCACCAACACTCTGACCCCCTCACATTCACTCCATTCCCGTCACACTGACCCCCGCACACTCACTCCATCACCGTCACCCAGACACCCTCACACTCACTCCATCACCGTCACCATTAACTGTCTCACACTCACTCCATCACCGTCGCACTGACCCCCTCACACTCACTCCTTCATCGCAGTCACCCTGATCACCTCACACTCACTCCATCGTAGTCACCCTGATCCCCTCACACTCACTCCATCACTGTCACACTCATCCCCTCACATTCAGTCCATCACCGTCACCCTACCTCCTCACCCTCACTCCATCACCATCTCCCTCATCCCGCTACACTCACACCATCCGAACCGCCCGGACTCCCTCACACTCATTCCATCACTGTCACCCTGACACCCTCACCCTCACTCCTTCAATGTCACCCTGACCACCACACACTCAAACCATCACCGTCACCCCGAACCCCTCACACTCACTCCATCACCGTCACACTGACCCCCCACACTCACACCTTCATTACAGTCAACCTGATCCCCTCAGACTCACTCAATCGTAGTCACCCTGATCCCCTCACACTCACTCCATCACCATCACACTCATCCCCTCACAGTCACTCCATCCGAACCGCCCTAACCCCCTCACACTCATTCTGTCACCATCACACTCATCCCCCACACTCACTCCATCACCGTCACACTCATTCCCTCACACTCACTCCATCCCAACCGCCCTGACCCCCTCACACTCAAATCATTACCGTCACACTGACCCCCTCTCACCCACTCCTTTCCCGTCACATTGAATCCCTCACACTCACTATATCACCGTCATTCTGACCCTCTCACACGCACTCCATCACCAACACACTGACCCGCTCACACTCACTCCATCTCCAACACACTGACCCCCGCACACTCACTCCATCACCGTCACCATGACCCTCTCACACTCACTCCTTCATTACAGTCAACCTGATCCCCTCAGACACAGTCCATCGTAGTCACCCTGATCCCCTCACACTCACTCCATCACCATCACACTCATCCTCTCACACTCAGTCCATCACCGTGACCCTGACCTCCTCTCCCTCACACCTTCAATGTCACCCTTACCCTCTCACACTCACTCCATTACCGTCACACTGAACCCCTCACACTCACTCCATCACCGTCACCATGACCCTCTCACACTCACTCCATCACCAACACCCTGACCCCCTTAAATTCACTCCATTCCCGTCACACTGACCCCCGCACACTCACTCCATCACCGTCACCCAGACACCCTCACACTCACTCCATCACCGTCACCAATAACTGTCTCACACTCACTCCATCACCGTCGCACTGACCCCCTCACACTCACTCCTTCATCGCAGTCACACTGATCACCTCACACTCACTCCATCGTAGTCACCCTGATCCCCTCACACTCACTCCATCTCTGTCACACTCATCCCCTCACACTCAGTCCATCACCGTCACCCTGACCTCCTAATCCTCACTCCATCACCATCACACATTCCCCCACACTCACTCCTTCATCGCAGTCACACTGATCACCTCACACTCACTCCATCGTAGTCACCCTGATCCCCTCACACTCACTCCATCTCTGTCACACTCATCCCCTCACACTCATTCCATCACAGTCACCCTCACCCCCTCACACTCACTCCATCACTGTCACCCTGAACCCCCTCACCCTCACTCCTTCAATGTCACCCTAAACCTCTCACACTCAATCCATCAACGTCAACCTTACGCCCGCACACTCACTCTATTACCGTCACACTGACTCTTTCTCACTCACTCCTTTACCGTCACACTGACCCCCGAACACTCACTCCATCACCGTCACCATGACCCTCTCACACTCACTCCATCACCAACACCCTGACCCCCTCACATTCACTCCATTCCCGTCACACTGACCCCCTCACACTCACTCCTTCATCGCAGTCACCCTGATCACCTCACACTCACTCCATCGTCGTCACCATGATCCCCTCACACTCACTCCATCACTGTCACACTCATCCCCTCACACTCAGTCCATCACCGTCACCCTGACCTCCTCACCCTCACTCCATCACCATCACCCTCATCCCCTACACTCACTCCATCCGAACCGCCCTGAGCCCCTCACACTCATTCCATCACAGTCACCCTGACCCCCTCACACTCACTTCATCACTGTTCCCCTGACCCCCTCACGCTCACTCCTTCAATGTCACCCTTGACTCCCTCACACTCAAACGATCACCGTCAACCTGACCCCCTCTCACTCACTCCTTTACCATCACACTGCACCCTTCACACTTCTGCATCACCGTCATTCTTACCCTCTCACACTCACTCCATCTCCGTCACACTGATTCCCACACACTCACTCCATCACCCTCACCCAGACCCCCTCACATTCACTCCATCACCGTCAAACATACCCCCTCACTCTCACTCCATCACGATCACCCTGACCCCTCACACCCACTCCATCAACGTCAAACTGACCCCCTCACACTCACTCAATCTCCGTCACACTGCCTCCATGAAACTCACTCTGTCAGCATCACACTGACACCCTCATACTCTCTCCATTACCATCACACTGACCCCCGCACACTCACTCCATTACCGTCACACTGAACCCCTCACACTCACTACACCACCGTCATTCTGACCCTCTCACACTCACTCCATGACCGTCACACTGAATCCCACACACTCACTCCATCCGCCTCACCCTGACCCCCTCACACTAACTCCATCAACATCAAACTGACCCCTTCACACTCACTACATCACCGTCATTCTGACCCTCACACAATCACACCTTCACCGTCACCATGACCCTCTCACACTCACTCCATCACCAACGCACTGACCCCCACATACTCACTCCATCCCCGTCACACTCACCCCGCACACTCACTCCATCACCGTCACCATGACCCTCCCGCACTCACTCCATCACCAACACCCTGACCCCCTCACACTCACTCCATTCCCGTCACACTGACTCCCGCAAACTCACTCTATCACCGTCACCCAGACACCCTCACACTCACTCCATCACTGTCACACTCCTCCCGCTACACTCACTCCATCCGAACCGCCCGGATCCCCTCACACTCATTCCATCACAGTCACCCTGACCCCCTCACCTTCACTCCTTCAATGTCACCCTGACCACCTCACACTCAAACTATCACCGTCACCCCGATATCCACACACTCACTCTATCACCGTCACACTGACCCCCCACACTCACTCCTTCATTACATTCAACCTGATCCCCTCAGACTCACTCCATCGTAGTCACCCTGATCCCCTCACACTCACTCCATCACCATCACACTCATCCCCTCACAGTCACTCCATCCGAACCGCCCTAACCCCCCACACTCATTCCGTCACCATCACACTCATCCCCCACACTCACTCCATCACCGTCGCACTCATTCCCTCACACTCACTCCATCCCAACCGCCCTGACCACCTCACACTCAATTCATTACCGTCACACTGACCTCCTCTCACTCATTCCTTTACCGCCACATTGAACCCCTCACACTCACTATATCACCGTCATTCTGACCCTCTCACACTCACTCCATCACCAACACACTGACCCGCTCACACTCACTCCATCCCCGACACACTGACCCCCGCACACTCACTCCATCACCGTCACCGTGACCCTCTCACACTCACTCCAGCACCAATTCCTGACCCCCTCACACTCACTCCATTCCCGTCACACTGACCCCCGCACACTCACTCCATCACCGTCACCATGACTGTCTCACACTCACTCCATCACCGTCACCCAGAAGACCTCACACTCACTCCATCACCCTCACCCTTTCCCCCTCACACTCAATCCATTACCCTCACCCTGACCCCTCACACACACTCCATCACCCTCACCCTTTCCCCCTCACACTCCCTCCTTCACACTCCCCCGACCAACTCGCAATCGATCCATCACCGTCCCCCTGATCCCCTCACACTCACTCCTTCACCGTCAAACAGACCCCTCGCACTCACTCCATCACCATCACCTTGACCCCCTCACACTCACCGCATCAGCCTCACCCTGACCCACTCACACTCCCTCCATCACGGTCAAACAGACCCCCTCACACTCAGTCCCTCACCGTCATTCTTGCCCCCTCACACACACTCCATCACTGTCACCCTGACCCCAACACTCTCACTCCATCACCGTCACCCTGACCCCCTCACCCTCGCTCCTTCAAAATCAGCTTGACCACCTCACACTCAAACCATCACCGTCACCCTGACCACCTCTCACTCACTCCTTTACCGTCACACTGAAACCTCGCACTCACTACTTCACCGTCATTCTGACCCCCTTACACTCATTCCATCACCGTCACCCTGACCCCCTCACCCTCACTCCTTCAAAATCGCCCTGACCACCTCACACTCACTACATCACCATCACGCTGACCCCCAAACACTCACTCCATCACCGTCACCCTGTCCCACCACACTCACTCCATCATCCTCACCCTGATCCCCTCACACTCACTGAATCACTGTCACACTCATCCCCTCACGCTCACTCCATCGCCATCACCCTGACCACCTCACACTGACTCTATCATCGTCACACTCATCTCCCAACACTCAGTACATCCCCACCATCATGACCCCACACACTCATTCCATCACAGTCTCCCTGACCCCGTCACACTCACTCCATCACCGTCAACCAGACATCCTCACACTCACTCCATCACCGACACACTGAACACACACACTCACTCCATTACATTCTTTCTGATCCCCTCACACTCACTACATCACCGTCACACTAACCCCCTCACACTCACTCCATCACCGTCACCCTGACCCGATCACACTCACTCCATCACCGTCAAACTGACCCCCTCACATTCACTCCATCACCGTTAACCAGACATCCTCACACTCACTCCATCACCGACACACTGAACCCCACACACTCACTCCATCAGCATCACACTGAACCCCTCACACTCACTCCATCACCGTCACCATGACCCTCTCACACTCACTCCATCACCGTCACCATGACCCTATCACACTCACTCCATCACCAACACACTGACCCCCTTACACTCACTCCATCCCCGTCACACTGACCCCCGCATACTCACTCCATCACCGTCACCATGACCCTCTCACACTCACTCCATCACCAACACCCTGACCCCCTCACATTCACTCCATTCCCGTCACACTGACCCCCGCACACTCACTCCATCACCGTCACCCAGACACCCTCACACTCACTCCATCACCGTCACCATTAACTGTCTCACACTCACTCCATCACCGTCGCACTGACCCCCTCACACTCACTCCTTCATCGCAGTCACCCTGATCACCTCACACTCACTCCATCGTAGTCACCCTGATCCCCTCACACTCACTCCATCTCTGTCACACTCATCCCCTCACACTCAGTCCATCACCGTCACCCTGACCTCCTCACCCTCACTCCATAACCATCACACATACCCCCACACTCACTCAATCCGAACCGCCTTTATGGGCGGCACGGTGGCGCAGTGGTTAGCACTGTTGCCTCGCAGCGCCAGAGACCCGGGTTCAATTCCCGCCTCAGGCGACTGACTGTGTGGAGTTTGCAAGTTCTCCCCGTGTCTGCGTGGGTTTCCTCCGGGTGCTCCGGTTTCCTCCCACAGTCCAAAGATGTGCAGGGCTAGGTGAATTGGCCATACTAAATTGCCGTAGTGTTAGGTAAGGGGTAAATGTAGGGGTATGGGTGGGTTCGCTTCGGCGGGTCGGTGTGGACTTGTTGGGCCGAAGGGCCTGTTTCCACACTGTAATGTAATCTAATCTAATCGACCCCCTCACACTCATTCCATCACAGTCACTCTGACCCCCTCACACTCACTCCATCACTGTCACCCTGACCCCCTCACCCTCACTCCTTCAATGTCACCCTGAACCTCTCACACTCAAACCATCAACGTCACCCTTACCCCCTCACACTCACTGCATTACCGTCACACTGACCCTTTCTCACTCACTCCTTTACCGTCACACTGACCCCCGCACACTCACTCCATCACTGTCACCACGACCCTCTCACACTCACTCCATCACCAACACCCTGACCCCCTCGCACTCACTGCATTCCCGTCACACTGACCCCCGCACACTCACTCCATCACCGTCACCCAGACACCCTCACACTCACTCCATCACCGTCACAATTAACTGTCTCACACTCACTCCATCACTGTCGCACTGACCCCCTCACACTCACTCCTTCATCGCAGTCACCCTGATCACCTCACACTCACTCCATCGTAGTCACTCTGATCCCCTCACACTCACTCCATCTCTGTCACACTCATCCCCTCACACTCAGTTCATCACCATCACCCTGACCTCCTCACCCTCACTCCATCACCATCACACATACCCCCACACTCACTCCATCCGAACCGCCTTGACCCCCTCACACTCATTCCATCACAGTCACCCTGACCCCCTCACACTCACTCCATCACTGTCACCCTGACCCCTTCACCCTCACTCCTTCAATGTCACCCTGAACCTCTCACACTCAAACCATCAACGTCACCCTTACCCCCTCACTCTCACTGCATTACCGTCACACTGACCCTTTCTCACTCACTCCTTTACCGTCACACAGACCCCCGCACACTCACTCCATCACCGTCACCACGACCCTCTTACACTCACTCCATCACCAACACCTTGACCCCCTCACACTGACTCTATCATCGTCACACTCATCTCCCAACACTCAGTCCATCCCCACCATCATGACCCCACACACTCATTCCATCACAGTCTCCCTGACCCCGTCACACTCACTCCATCACCGTCAACCAGACTTCCTCACACTCACTCCATCACCGACACACTGAACACACACACTCACTCCATTACATTCTTTCTGATCCCCTCACACTCACTACATCACCGTCACACTAACCCCCTCACACTCACTCCATCACCGTCACCCTGACCCGATCACACTCACTCCATCACCGTCAAACTGACCCCCTCACATTCACTCCATCACCGTTAACCAGACATCCTCACACTCACTCCATCACCGACACACTGAACCCCACACACTCACTCCATCAGCATCACACTGAACCCCTCACACTCACTCCATCACCGTCACCATGACCCTCTCACACTCACTCCATCACCGTCACCATGACCCTATCACACTCACTCCATCACCAACACACTGACCCCCTTACACTCACTCCATCCCCGTCACACTGACCCCCGCATACTCACTCCATCACCGTCACCATGACCCTCTCACACTCACTCCATCACCAACACCCTGACCCCCTCACATTCACTCCATTCCCGTCACACTGACCCCCGCACACTCACTCCATCACCGTCACCCAGACACCCTCACACTCACTCCATCACCGTCACCATTAACTGTCTCACACTCACTCCATCACCGTCGCACTGACCCCCTTCACACAGTGCAGGGCTAGGTGAATTGGCCATACTAAATTGCCCGTAGTGTTAGGTAAGGGGTAAATGTAGGGGTATGGGTGGGTTCGCTTCGGCGGGTCGGTGTGGACTTGTTGGGCCGAAGGGCCTGTTTCCACACTGTAACGTAATCTAATCTAATCGACCCCCTCACACTCATTCCATCACAGTCACCCTGACCCCCTCACACTCACTCCATCACTGTCACCCTGACTCCCTCACCCTCTCTCCTTCAATGTCACCCTGAACCTCTCACACTCAAACCATCAACGTCACCCTTACCCCATCACACTCACTGCATTACCGACACACTGACCCTTTCTCACTCACTCCTTTACCGTCACACAGACCCCCGCACACTCACTCCATCACCGTCACCACGACCCTCTTACACTCACTCCATCACCAACACCCTGACCCCCTCACACTCACTGCATTCCCGTCACACTGACCCCCGCACACTCACTCCATCACCGTCACCCAGACACCCTCACACTCACTCCATCACCGTCACAATCAACTGTCTCACACTCACTCCATCACCGTCACACTGACCCCCTCACACTCACTCCTTCATCGCAGTCACCCTGATCACCTCACACTCACTCCATCGTAGTCACTCTGATCCCCTCACACTCACTCCATCTCTGTCACACTCATCCCCTCACACTCAGTGCATCACCATCACCCTGACCTCCTCACCCTCACTCCATCACCATCACACATACCCCCACACTCACTCCATCCGAACCGCCTTGACCCCCTCACACTCACTCCTTCCTCGTCACACTGACCCCCGCACACTCACTCCATCACCGTCACCATGACCCTCTCACACTCACTCCATCACCAACACCATGACCCCCTCACACTCACTGCATTCCCGTCACACTGACCCCTGCACACTCACTCCATCACCGTCCCCAGACGCCCTCACACTCACTCCATCACCGTCACCATGACTGTCTCACACTTACTCCATCACCGTCACCCAGAAACCCTCACACTCACTCCATCACCCTCACCCTTTCCCCCTCACACTCAATCCATTACCCTCACCCTGACCCCTCACACTCACTCCATCACCCTCACCCTTTCCCCCTCAAACTCCCTCCTTCACGCGCGCCCTGACCAACTCGCAATCGCTTCATCACCATCACCCTGATCCCCTCACACTCACTCCTTCACCGTCAAACAGACCCCCTCGCACTCACTCCATCACCATCACCTTGACATCCTCACACTCACCCCATCAGCCTCTCCCTGACCCACTCACACTCCCTCCATCACTGTCAAACAGACCCCTTCACACTCAGTCCCTCACCATCATTCTTGCCCCCTCACACTCACTCCATCACTGTCACCCTGACTCCCTCACCCTCACTCCTTCAATGTCACACTGAACCTCTCACACTCAAACCATCAACGTCACCCTTACCCCATCACACTCACTGCATTACCGACACACTGACCCTTTCTCACTCAGTCCTTTACCGTCACACAGACCCCCGCACACTCACTCCATCACCGTCACCACGACCCTCTTACACTCACTCCATCACCAACACCCTGACCCCCTCACACTCACTGCATTCCCGTCACACTGACCCCCGCACACTCACTCCATCACCGTCACCCAGACACCCTCACACTCACTCCATCACCATCACAATCAACTGTCTCACACTCACTCCATCACCGTCACACTGACCCCCTCACACTCACTCCTTCATCGCAGTCACCCTGATCACCTCACACTCACTCCATCGTAGTCACTCTGATCCCCTCACACTCACTCCATCTCTGTCACACTCATCCCCTCACACTCAGTGCATCACCATCACCCTGACCTCCTCACCCTCACTCCATCACCATCACACATACCCCCACACTCACTCCATCCGAACCGCCTTGACCCCCTCACACTCACTCCTTCCTCGTCACACTGACCCCCGCACACTCACTCCATCACCGTCACCATGACCCTCTCACACTCACTCCATCACCAACACCATGACCCCCTCACACTCACTGCATTCCCGTCACACTGACCCCTGCACACTCACTCCATCACCGTCCCCAGACACCCTCACACTCACTCCATCACCGTCACCATGACTGTCTCACACTTACTCCATCACCGTCACCCAGAAACCCTCACACTCACTCCATCACCCTCACCCTTTCCCCCTCACACTCAATCCATTATCCTCACCCTGACCCCTCACACACACTCCATCACCCTCACCCTTTCCCCCTCAAACTCCCTCCTTCACACGCGCCCTGACCAACTCGCAATCGCTTCATCACCATCACCCTGATCCCCTCACACTCACTCCTTCACCGTCAAACAGACCCCCTCGCACTCACTCCATCACCATCACCTTGACCCCCTCACACTCACCCCATCAGCCTCACCCTGACCCACTCACACTCCCTCCATCACTGTCAAACAGACCCCTTCACACTCAGTCCCTCACCATCATTCTTGCCCCCTCACACTCACTCCATCACTGTCACCCTGACCCCAACACACTCACTCCATCACCGTCACCCTGACCCCCTCACCCTCACTCCTTCAAAATCAGCTTGACCACCTCACACTCAAACCATCACCGTCACCCTGACCACCTCTCACTCACTCCTTGACCGTCACACTGAACCCTCACACTCACTACTTCACCGTCATTCTGACCCCCTTACACTCATTCCATCACCGTCACCCTGACCCCCTCACCCTCACTTCTTCAAAATCGCCCTGACCACCTCACACTCAAACCATCACCGTCACCCTGACCCCCTCTCACTCACTCGTTTACCGTCACCCTGAACCCCTCACACTCACTACATCACCATCACGCTGACCCTCAAACACTCACTCCATCACCGTCACCCTGTCCCACCACACTCACTCCATCATCCTCACCCTGATCCCCTCACACTCACTGAATCACTGTCACACTCATCCCCTCACGCTCACTCCATCGCCATCACCCTGACCTCCTCACACTGACTCGATCATCGTCACACTCATCTCCCAACACTCAGTCCATCCCCACCATCATGACCCCACACACTCATTCCATCACAGTCTCCCTGACCCCGTCACACTCACTCCATCAACGTCAACCAGACATCCTCACACTCACTCCATCACCGACACACTGAACACACACACTCACTCCATTACATTCTTTCTGATCCCCTCACACTCACTCCATCACCGTCACCCAGACACCCTCACACTCACTCCATCACCGTCACCATTAACTGTCTCACACTCACTCCATCACCGTCGCACTGACCCCCTCACACTCACTCCTTCATCGCAGTCACCCTGATCACCTCACACTCACTCCATCGTAGTCACCCTGATCCCCTCACACTCACTCCATCTCTGTCACACTCATCCCCTCACACTCAGTCCATCACCGTCTCCCTGACCTCCTCACCCTCACTCCATCACCATCACACATACCCCCACACTCACTCAATCCGAACCGCCTTTATGGGCGGCACGGTGGCGCAGTGGTTAGCACTGTTGCCTCGCAGCGCCAGAGACTCGGGTTCAATTCCCGCCTCAGGCGACTGACTGTGTGGAGTTTGCAAGTTCTCCCCGTGTCTGCGGGGGTTTCCTCCGGGTGCTCCGGTTTCCTCCCACAGTCCAAAGATGTGCAGGGCTAGGTGAATTGGCCATACTAAATTGCCCGTAGTGTTAGGTAAGGGGTAAATGTAGGGGTATGGGTGGGTTCGCTTCGGCGGGTTGGTGTGGACTTGTTGGGCCGAAGGGCCTGTTTCCACACTGTAACGTAATCTAATCTAATCGACCCCCTCACACTCATTCCATCACAGTCACCCTGACCCCCTCACACTCACTCCATCACTGTCACCCTGACTCCCTCACCCTCACTCCTTCAATGTCACCCTGAACCTCTCACACTCAAACCATCAACGTCACCCTTACCCCATCACACTCACTGCATTACCGACACACTGACCCTTTCTCACTCACTCCTTTACCGTCACACAGACCCCCGCACACTCACTCCATCACCGTCACCACGACCCTCTTACACTCACTCCATCACCAACACCCTGACCCCCTCACACTCACTGCATTCCCGTCACACTGACCCCCGCACACTCACTCCATCACCGTCACCCAGACACCCTCACACTCACTCCATCACCGTCACAATCAACTGTCTCACACTCACTCCATCACCGTCACACTGACCCCCTCACACTCACTCCTTCATCGCAGTCACCCTGATCACCTCACACTCACTCCATCGTAGTCACTCTGATCCCCTCACACTCACTCCATCTCTGTCACACTCATCCCCTCACACTCAGTGCATCACCATCACCCTGACCTCCTCACCCTCACTCCATCACCATCACACATACCCCCACACTCACTCCATCCGAACCGCCTTGACCCCCTCACACTCACTCCTTCCTCGTCACACTGACCCCCGCACACTCACTCCATCACCGTCACCATGACCCTCTCACACTCACTCCATCACCAACACCATGACCCCCTCACACTCACTGCATTCCCGTCACACTGACCCCTGCACACTCACTCCATCACCGTCCCCAGACACCCTCACACTCACTCCATCACCGTCACCATGACTGTCTCACACTTACTCCATCACCGTCACCCAGAAACCCTCACACTCACTCCATCACCCTCACCCTTTCCCCCTCACACTCAATCCATTATCCTCACCCTGACCCCTCACACACACTCCATCACCCTCACCCTTTCCCCCTCAAACTCCCTCCTTCACACGCGCCCTGACCAACTCGCAATCGCTTCATCACCATCACCCTGATCCCCTCACACTCACTCCTTCACCGTCAAACAGACCCCCTCGCACTCACTCCATCACCATCACCTTGACCCCCTCACACTCACCCCATCAGCCTCACCCTGACCCACTCACACTCCCTCCATCACTGTCAAACAGACCCCTTCACACTCAGTCCCTCACCATCATTCTTGCCCCCTCACACTCACTCCATCACTGTCACCCTGACCCCAACACACTCACTCCATCACCGTCACCCTGACCCCCTCACCCTCACTCCTTCAAAATCAGCTTGACCACCTCACACTCAAACCATCACCGTCACCCTGACCACCTCTCACTCACTCCTTGACCGTCACACTGAACCCTCACACTCACTACTTCACCGTCATTCTGACCCCCTTACACTCATTCCATCACCGTCACCCTGACCCCCTCACCCTCACTTCTTCAAAATCGCCCTGACCACCTCACACTCAAACCATCACCGTCACCCTGACCCCCTCTCACTCACTCGTTTACCGTCACCCTGAACCCCTCACACTCACTACATCACCATCACGCTGACCCTCAAACACTCACTCCATCACCGTCACCCTGTCCCACCACACTCACTCCATCATCCTCACCCTGATCCCCTCACACTCACTGAATCACTGTCACACTCATCCCCTCACGCTCACTCCATCGCCATCACCCTGACCTCCTCACACTGACTCGATCATCGTCACACTCATCTCCCAACACTCAGTCCATCCCCACCATCATGACCCCACACACTCATTCCATCACAGTCTCCCTGACCCCGTCACACTCACTCCATCAACGTCAACCAGACATCCTCACACTCACTCCATCACCGACACACTGAACACACACACTCACTCCATTACATTCTTTCTGATCCCCTCACACTCACTCCATCACCGTCACCCAGACACCCTCACACTCACTCCATCACCGTCACCATTAACTGTCTCACACTCACTCCATCACCGTCGCACTGACCCCCTCACACTCACTCCTTCATCGCAGTCACCCTGATCACCTCACACTCACTCCATCGTAGTCACCCTGATCCCCTCACACTCACTCCATCTCTGTCACACTCATCCCCTCACACTCAGTCCATCACCGTCTCCCTGACCTCCTCACCCTCACTCCATCACCATCACACATACCCCCACACTCACTCAATCCGAACCGCCTTTATGGGCGGCACGGTGGCGCAGTGGTTAGCACTGTTGCCTCGCAGCGCCAGAGACTCGGGTTCAATTCCCGCCTCAGGCGACTGACTGTGTGGAGTTTGCAAGTTCTCCCCGTGTCTGCGGGGGTTTCCTCCGGGTGCTCCGGTTTCCTCCCACAGTCCAAAGATGTGCAGGGCTAGGTGAATTGGCTATACTAAATTGCCCGTAGTGTTAGGTAAGGGGTAAATGTAGGGGTATGGGTGGGTTCGCTTCGGCGGGTCGGTGTGGACTTGTTGGGCCGAAGGGCCAGTTTCCACACTGTAATGTAATCTAATCTAATCGACCCCCTCACACTCATTCCATCACAGTCACCCTGACCCCCTCACACTTGCTCCATCACTGTCACCCTGACTCCCTCACCCTCACTCCTTCAATGTCACCCTGAACCTCTCACACTCAAACCATCAACGTCACCCTTACCCCATCACACTCACAGCATTACCGACACACTGACCCTTTCTCACTCACTCCTTTACCGTCACACAGACCCCCGCACACTCACTCCATCACCGTCACCACGACCCTCTTACACTCACTCCATCACCAACACCCTGACCCCCTCACACTCACTGCATTCCCGTCACACTGACCCCCGCACACTCACTCCATCACCGTCACCCAGACACCCTCACACTCACTCCATCACCGTCACAATCAACTGTCTCACACTCACTCCATCACCGTCACACTGACCCCCTCACACTCACTCCTTCATCGCAGTCACCCTGATCACCTCACACTCACTCCATCGTAGTCACTCTGATCCCCTCACACTCACTCCATCTCTGTCACACTCATCCCCTCACACTCAGTGCATCACCATCACCCTGACCTCCTCACCCTCACTCCATCACCATCACACATACCCCCACACTCACTCCATCCGAACCGCCTTGACCCCCTCACACTCACTCCTTCCTCGTCACACTGACCCCCGCACACTCACTCCATCACCGTCACCATGACCCTCTCACACTCACTCCATCACCAACACCATGACCCCCTCACACTCACTGCATTCCCGTCACACTGACCCCTGCACACTCACTCCATCACCGTCCCCAGACACCCTCACACTCACTCCATCACCGTCACCATGACTGTCTCACACTTACTCCATCACCGTCACCCAGAAACCCTCACACTCACTCCATCACCCTCACCCTTTCCCCCTCACACTCAATCCATTACCCTCACCCTGACCCCTCACACTCACTCCATCACCCTCACCCTTTCCCCCTCAAACTCCCTCCTTCACGCGCGCCCTGACCAACTCGCAATCGCTTCATCACCATCACCCTGATCCCCTCACACTCACTCCTTCACCGTCAAACAGACCCCCTCGCACTCACTCCATCACCATCACCTTGACCCCCTCACACTCACCCCATCAGCCTCACCCTGACCCACTCACACTCCCTCCATCACTGTCAAACAGACCCCTTCACACTCAGTCCCTCACCATCATTCTTGCCCCCTCACACTCACTCCATCACTGTCACCCTGACCCCAACACACTCACTCCATCACCGTCACCCTGACCCCCTCACCCTCACTCCTTCAAAATCAGCTTGACCACCTCACACTCAAACCATCACCGTCACCCTGACCACCTCTCACTCACTCCTTGACCGTCACACTGAACCCTCACACTCACTACTTCACCGTCATTCTGACCCCCTTACACTCATTCCATCACCGTCACCCTGACCCCCTCACCCTCACTTCTTCAAAATCGCCCTGACCACCTCACACTCAAACCATCACCGTCACCCTGACCCCCTCTCACTCACTCGTTTACCGTCACCCTGAACCCCTCACACTCACTACATCACCATCACGCTGACCCCCAAACACTCACTCCATCACCGTCACCCTGTCCCACCACACTCACTCCATCATCCTCACCCTGATCCCCTCACACTCACTGAATCACTGTCACACTCATCCCCTCACGCTCACTCCATCGCCATCACCCTGACCTCCTCACACTGACTCGATCATCGTCACACTCATCTCCCAACACTCAGTCCATCCCCACCATCATGACCCCACACACTCATTCCATCACAGTCTCCCTGACCCCGTCACACTCACTCCATCAACGTCAACCAGACATCCTCACACTCACTCCATCACCGACACACTGAACACACACACTCACTCCATTACATTCTTTCTGATCCCCTCACACTCACTCCATCACCGTCACACTAAACCCCTCACACTCACTCCATCACCGTCCCCCTGACCCGATCACACTCACTCCATCACCGTCAAACTGACCCCCTCACATTCACTCCATCACCGTCAACCAGACATCCTCACACTCACTCCATCACCGACACACTGAACCCCACACACTCACTCCATCAGCATCACACTGCACCCCTCACACTCACTCCATCACCGTCACCATGACCCTCTCACACTCACTCCATCACCGTCACCATGACCCTCTCACACTCACTCCATCACCGTCACCACGTCACCATGACCCTCTCACACTCACTCCATCACCGTCACCATGACCCTCTCACACTCACTCCATCACCAACACACTGATCCCCTTACACTCACTCCATCCCCGTCACACTGACCCCCGCATACTCACTCCATCACCGTCACCATGACCCTCTCACACTCACTCCATCACCAACACTCTGACCCCCTCACATTCACTCCATTCCCGTCACACTGACCCCCGCACACTCACTCCATCACCGTCACCCAGACACCCTCACACTCACTCCATCACCATCACCATTAACTGTCTCACACTCACTCCATCACCGTCGCACTGACCCCCTCACACTCACTCCTTCATCGCAGTCACCCTGATCACCTCACACTCACTCCATCGTAGTCACCCTGATCCCCTCACACTCACTCCATCTCTGTCACACTCATCCCCTCACACTCAGTCCATCACCGTCACCCTGACCTCCTCACCCTCACTCCATCACCATCACACATACCCCCACACTCACTCAATCCGAACCGCCTTTATGGGCGGCACGGTGGCGCAGTGGTTAGCACTGTTGCCTCGCAGCGCCAGAGACCCGGGTTCAATTCCCGCCTCAGGCGACTGACTGTGTGGAGTTTGCAAGTTCTCCCCGTGTCTGCGTGGGTTTCCTCCGGGTGCTCCGGTTTCCTCCCACAGTCCAAAGATGTGCAGGGCTAGGTGAATTGGCTATACTAAATTGCCCATAGTGTTAGGTAAGGGGTAAATGTAGGGGTATGGGTGGGTTCGCTTCGGCGGGTCGGTGTGGACTTGTTGGGCCGAAGGGCCTGTTTCCACACTGTAATATAATCTAATCTAATCGACCCCCTCACACTCATTCCATCACAGTCACCCTGACCCCCTCACACTTGCTCCATCACTGTCACCCAGACCCCCTCACCCTCACTCCTTCAATGTCACCCTGAACCTCTCACACTCAAACCATCAACGTCACCCTTACCCCCTCACACTCACTGCATTACCGTCACACTGACCCTTTCTCACTCACTCCTTTACCGTCACACTGACCCCCGCACACTCACTCCATCACCGTCACCACGACCCTCTCACACTCACTCCATCACCAACACCCTGACCCCCTCGCACTCACTGCATTCCCGTCACACTGACCCCCGCACACTCACTCCATCACCGTCACCCAGACACCCTCACACTCACTCCATCACTGTCACAATTAACTGTATCACACTCACTCCATCACCGTCGCACTGACCCCCTCACACTCACTCCTTCATCGCAGTCACCCTGATCACCTCACACTCACTCCATCGTAGTCACTCTGATCCCCTCACACTCACTCCATCTCTGTCACACTCATCCCCTCACACTCAGTTCATCACCATCACCCTGACCTCCTCACCCTCACTCCATCACCATCACACATACCCCCACACTCACTCCATCCGAACCGCCTTGACCCCCTCACACTCATTCCATCACAGTCACCCTGACCCCCTCACACTCACTCCATCACTGTCACCCTGACCCCCTCACCCTCACTCCTTCAATGTCACCCTGAACCTCTCACACTCAAACCATCAACGTCACCCTTCCCCCTCACACTCACTGCATTACCGTCACACTGACCCTTTCTCACTCACTCCTTTACCGTCACACAGACCCCCGCACACTCACTCCATCACCGTCACCACGACCCTCTCACACTCACTCCATCACCAACACCCTGACCCCCTCACACTCACTGTATTCCCGTCACACTGACCCCCGCACACTCACTCCATCACCGTCACCCAGACACCCTCACACTCACTCCATCACCGTCACAATTAACTGTCTCACACTCACTCCATCACGGTCGCACTGACTCCCTCACACTCACTCCTTCATCGCAGTCACACTGATCACCTCACACTCACTCTATCGTAGTCACTCTGATCCCCTCACACTCACTCCATCTCTGTCACACTCATCCCCTCACACTCAGTTCATCACCATCACCCTGACCTCCTCACCCTCACTCCATCACCATCACACATACCCCCACACTCACTCCATCCGAACCGCCTTGACCCCCTCACACTCATTCCATCACAGTCACCCTGACCCCCTCACACTCACTCCATCACTGTCACTCTGACCCCCTCACCCTCACTCCTTCAATGTCACCATGAACCTCTCACACTCAAACCATCAACGTCACCCTTACCCCCTCACACTCACTGCATTACCGTCACACTGACCCTTTCTCACTCACTCCTTTACCATCACAGTGAACCCCTCACACTCACTTCATCACTGTTACCCTGACCCCCTCACACTCACTCCTTCAATGTCACCCTTGACTCCCTCACAATCAAACGATCACCGTCAACCTGACCCCCTCACACTCACTCCATTACCGTCACACGGACCCCCTCTCACTCACTCCTTTACCATCACACTGAATCCTTCACACTCTCTGCAACACCGTCATTCTTACCCTCTCACACTCACTCCATCTCCGTCACACTGAATCCCACACACTCACTGCATCACCCTCACACTGACCCCCTCACACTCACTCCATCACACTCACCCTGACCCCCTCACACTCTAACCATCACCGTCACCCTGACCCCCTCACACTCACTCCATTACCGTCACACTGACACCATCACACTCACTCCATTACCGTCACACTGAACCCCTCACACTCACTACATCACCGTCATTCTGACCCTCTCACACTCACTCCATGACCGTCACACTGAATCCCACACACTCACTCCATCCGCCTCACCCTGACCCCCTCACACTAACTCCATCAACATCAAACTGACCCCTTCACACTCACTACCTCACCATCATTATGACCCTCACACAATCACACCTTCACCGTCACCATGACCCTCTCACACTCACTCCATCACCAACACACTGACCCCCGCACACTCACTCCATCACCGTCACCATGACCCTTCCGCACTCACTCCATCACCAACACCCTGACCCCCTCACACTCACGCCATTCCCGTCACACTGATCCCCGCAAACTCTCTCTATCACCGTCACCCAGACACCCTCACACTCACTCCATCACTGTCACACTCATCCCCTCACATTCAGTCCATCACCGTCAACCTGACCTCCTCACCCTCACTCCATCACCATCACCCTCATCCCGCTACACTCACTCCATCCGAACCGCCCGGACCCCCTCACACTCATTCCATCACAGTCACCCTGACCCCCTCACACTCACTCCATCACTGTCACCCTGACCCCCTCACCCTCACTCCTTCAATGTCAACCTGATCCCCTCACACTCAAACCATCACCGTCACCCCGACCCCCTCACACTCACTCCATCACCGTCACACTCATCCCCTCACAGTCACTCCATCCCAACCGCCCTAACCCCCTCACACTCATTCCGTCACCATCACACTCATCCCCCACACTCACTCCATCACCGTCACACTCATTCCCTCACACTCACTCCATCCCAACCGCCCTGACCCCCTCACACTCGAATCATTACCGTCACACTGACCCCCTCTCACTCACTCCTTTACCGTCACATTGAACCCCTCACACTCACTACATCACCGTCATTCTGACCCTCTCACACTCACTCCGTCACCAACACACTGTCCCCCCTCACACTCACTCCATCCCCGATACACTGAAACCCGCACACTCACTCCATCACCGTCATCATGACCCTCTCACACTCACTCCAGCACCAACTCCCCGACAACCTCACACTCACTCCATCACCGTCACACTCATCCCCTCACAGTCACTCCATCCGAACCGCCCTAACACCCTCACACTCATTCCGTCACCATCACACTCATCCCCCACACTCACTCCATCACCGTCACACACATTCCCTCACACACACTCCATCCCAACCGCCCTGACCCCCTCACACTCAAATCATTACCGTCACACTGACCCCCTCTCACTCACTCCTTTACCGTCACATTGAATCCCTCACACTCACTACATCACCGTCATTCTGACCCTCTCACACTCACTCCATCACCAACACACTGACCCGCTCACACTCACTCCATCCCCGATACACTGAAACCCGCACACTCACTCCATTACCGTCACCATGACCCTCTCACACTCACTCCAGCACCAACTCCCTGACCCCCTCACACTCACTCCATTCCCGTCACACTGTCCCCCGTACACTCATTCCATCACCCTCACCCTTTTCCCCTCACACTCACTCCATCCCCGTCACACTGACCCCTTCACACTAACTCCATCACCATCACCCAGACCCCCTCACACTCCCTCCTTCACGGTCACCCAGACCTATTCGCAATCACTCCATCACCGTCACCCGGATCCCCTCACACTCACTCCATTCCCATCACACTGACCGCCCCACACTCACTCCTTCACCGTCAAACAGACCCCCTCGCACTCACTCCATCACCATCATCTTGACCCCCTCACACTCACCCCATCAGCCTCACCCTGACCCCCTCACACTCACTCCATCACTGTCAAACAGACCCCCTCACCCTCAGTCCCTCACCGTCATTCTTGCCCCCTCACACACACTGCATCACCGTCACACTGACCCCAACATACTCACTGCATCACCGTCACCCTGACCCCATCACCCTCACTCCTTCATAATCAGCTTGACCACCTCACACTCAAACCATCACCGTCACCCGACCACCTCTCACTCACTCCATTACCGTCACCCTGAACCCCTCACACTCACTACATCACCATCACGCTGACCCCCAAACACTTACTCCATCACCGTCACCCTGACCCACCACACTCACTCCATCATCCTCACCCTGATCCCCTCACACTCACTGAATCACTGTCACACTCATCCCCTCACGCTCACTCCATCGCCATCACCCTGACCTCCTCACACTCACTCCATCACCGTCAACCAGACATCCTCACACTCACTCCATCACCGACACACTGAACCCCACACACTCACTCCATTACATTCTTTCTGATCCCCTCACCCTCACTCCATCACCGTCACCCTGACCCTCTCACACTCACTCCATCACCGTCACCCTGACCCCCTCACACTCACTCCTTTACCGTCACACTGAACCCTCACACTCACTACATCACCGTCATTCTGACCCCCTTACACTCACTCCATCACCGTGACCCTGACCCCCTCACCCTCACTCCTTCAAAATCAGCCTGACCATCTCACACTCAAACCACCACCGTCACCCTGACCCCCTCACCCAAACTCCTTCAAAATCACCCTGAGCATCTCACACTCACTCCATTACCATCACACTGACCCCCTCACACTGACTCCATCACCGTCAACCTGTCCCACACAGTCGCTCCATCACAGTCACCCTGATCCCCTCACACTCACTCCATCACCATCACACTCATCTCCCACACTCACTCTATCACCGTCACCCTGACCTCCTCACCCTCACTCCATCACTGTCACACTCATCTCCCCACACTCACTCCATCCCCACCGCCCTGACCCTCTCACACTCATTCCATCACAGTCACCCTGACCCCTCACATTCACTCCATCACCATCACAATGACAATCTCACACTCACTCCATTACCATCACACTTACCCCCTCACTCTCACTCCATCACCCTCACCCTTTCTCCTTCACGCTCACTCCATTCCCGTCACACTGATCCCCTCACACTCACTCCATTACCATCACACTGACCGCCTCACACTCACTCCTTCACCGTCAAACAGACCCCCTCGCACTCACTCCATCACCATCATCTTGACCCCCTCATACTCACCCCATCAGCCTCACCCTGACCCCCTCTCACTCACTCCTTTACCGTCACCCTGAACCCCTCACACTCACTACATCACCATCACGCTGGCCCCCAAGCCTCTCACCATCACAGTCACCCTGACCCACCACACTCACTCCATCATCCTCACCCTGATCCCCTCACACACACTCAATCACTGTCACAGTCATCCCCTCACGCTCACTCCATCGCCATCACTCTATCATCGTCACACTCATCTCCCAACACTCAGTCCATCCCCACCATCATGACCCCACACACTCATTCCATCACAGTCTCCCTGACCCCGTCACACTCACTCCATCAACCAGGCATCCTCACACTCACTCCATCACCGACACACTGAACACACACACTCACGCCATTACATTCTTTCTGATCCCCTCACACTCACTCCATCACCGTCACACTAACCCCCTCACACTCACTCCATCACTGTCACCCTGACCCGATCACACTCACTCCATCACCGTCAAACTGACCCCCTCACATTCACTCCATCACCGTCAACCCGACATCCTCACACTCACTCCATCACCGACACACTGAACCCCACACACTCACTCCATCAGCATCACACTGAACCCCTCACACTCACTCCATCACCGTCACCATGACCCTCTCACACTCACTCCATCACCAACACACTGACCCCCTCACACTCACTCCATCACCGTCACCATGACCCTCTCACACTCACTCCATCACCAACACCCTGACCCCCTCACATTCACTCCATTCCCATCACACTAACCGCCTCACACTCACTCCTTCACCGTCAAACAGACCCCCTCGCACTCACTCCATCACCATCATCTTGACCCCCTCACCCTCACCGCATCAGCCTCACCCTGACCCCCTCACACTCACTCCATCACTGTCAAACAGACCCCCTCACACTCAGTCCCTCACCGTCATTCTTGCCCCCTCACATACACTCCATCACCGTCACCCTGACCCCAACACACTCACTCCATCACCGTCACCCTGACCCCCTCACCCTCACTCCTTCAAAATCAGCTTGACCACCTCACACTCAAACCATCACCGTCACCCTGACCACCTCTCACTCCTTTACCGTCACCCTGAACCCCTCACACTCACTAATCACCATCACGCTGACCCCCAAACACTCACTCCATCACCGTCACCCTGACCCCCTCACCCTCACTCCTTCAAAATCACCCTGACCATCTCACACTCACTCCATTACCATCACACTGACCTCCTCACACTGACTCCATCATCGTCAACCTTTCCCCCTCACACTCGCTCCATCACAGTCACCCTGATCACCTCACACTCACTCCATCACCGTCACACTCATCTCCCACACTCACTCTATCACCGTCACCCTGACCTCCTCACCCTCACTCCATCACTGTCACACTCATCTCCCCACACTCACTCCATCCCCACCGCCCTGACCCTCTCACACTCATTCCATCACAGTCACCCTGACCTTCTCTCACTCACTGCATCACCATCAACCTAACCCCCTCACATTCACTCCATCACCATCACAATGACAATCTCACACACACTCCATTACCATCACACTTACCCCCTCACACTCAGTCCATCACCGTCAACCTGTCCCCCTCACAGTCGCTCCATCACCATCACCGAGACCTCTGCACACTCACGTGTTTACAGTCACACTGAACCCCTCACACTCACTCGGTCGCTGTCACCCTGAATCCCTCACTCACTCCATCACTGTCTCTATGACCCCCTCACACCTATTCCATCACCGTCACACTGCCTCCCACATACTAACTCCCTCACCCTCACCCTTTCCCCTTCACACTCACTCCATTACCCTCACCCTGACCCTCTCACACTCACTCCATCCCCGTCACACTGATCCCCTCACACTCACTCCATTACCATCACACTGACCGCCTCACATTCACTCCTTCACCGTCAAACAGACCCCCTCGCACTCACTCCATCACCATCATCTTGACCCCCTCATACTCACCCCATCAGCCTCACCCTGACCCCCTCACACTCACTCCATCACTTTCAAACGGACCCCCTCACACTCAGTCTATCACCATCATTCTTGCCCCCTCACACTCACTCCATCACCGTCATCCTGACCTCAACACACTCACTCCTTCTCCGTCACCCTCTAGCCCTCACACTCACTCCATCACTGTCATCTTGACCCCCTCGCAATCACTCCATCACCGTCACCCTGATCTCCTCACACTTACTCCATCACCGTGACACTGACCCCGTCACACTCACTCCATTACATTCATTCTGATCCCCTCACACTCACTCCATCACCGTCACACTGACCTCCTCACTTTCACTCCATCACCATCACACTGACCTCCACACACTCACTCCATCATCCTCAACCTGACCCCGACACACTCATTCCATCACCTTCACCCTGACCCCGACACACTCACTCAATCTACGGCACACTGACACCGACACACTCACTCCTTCTCCGTCACTTTGACCCCCAATCATTCACTCCGTTACCCTCACAATGACCCCCTCAGATGCACTACATCACTGTCACATTGACCCAGTCACACTCTCTCCATCATTGTCACATTGACCCCCTCACACTAGCTCCATAAACGTTACACTGACCCTCTCAGAATCACTCCATCTCCGTCACCCTGACCCCCTCACACTCACTCCATCTCCGTCAAAATGACCCCCTCACACTCACTCAATCACCGTCAAACTGACGCCCTCACACTCACTCTATCAATGTCAACCTGACACACTCACAATCACTCCATCACCCACACCCTGACCCCCTCACTCTCACTCCATCACCGTCACCATGATCCCCTCACAGTGACTCCATAACTGTCACACTGACACCCTCACACTCACTCTTTCATCGTCACCCTGATCCCCTCAGACTCACGCCATCACCGTCACACTGACCCGCTCATATTTGCTCCATCACGGTCATCTTGACCCCGTCACACTCACTGTATCACTGTCACCCTGACACAATCACAATCACTCCATCACCATCACCATCACCCTGAATCCCTGACACTCACTCCATCACTGTCACCTTGACAACCCCAACAGTCACTCCATCACCATCCTCCTGACCCCTCACAATCTTTACATCATTGCCACACTGACCCCCTCACACTCACTCCATCACTGTCACCCTGACTCCCACATTCTCACTCCATCACCGTCTCACTGATCCTCTCACACTCACTCCATCACCATTACCCTGACCCCCTCACACTCACTCCTTCACCGTCACCTTGACCAACTCGCAATCACTTCATCACCGTCACCCTGACCCCCTCACACTCACTCCATTACCATCAAACTCATCGCCTCACACTCACTCCTTCACCGTCACCCTGACCCCTTCACATTCATTCCATCACTATCAAACAGACCCCCTCATACTCACTCCATCACCGTCAACTTGGCCCCCTCATGCTTACTCCATCACCATCAGCCTGACCCCCTCACTCTCACTAAATCACCATCAAACTGACCCCCTTACACTCACTCAATCACCGTCAAACTGACAGCCTCACACTCACTCAATCACCGTCAACTGAACCCCTCACACTCACTCTATCAATGTCAACCTGACACGTTCACAATCACTCCATCATTATCACCCTGACCCCCTCACTCTCACTCCATCACGTCACACTGACCCTCTCAAACTCACTTCATCACCGTCATCCTGATCCCCTCACAGTCACTCCATCACTGTCAAACTGACCCCCGCACACTCACTCCATCACCGTCACCCTGACCCGCTCACACTCATTCCATCACCGTCATCTTGACCCCCGTACACTCACTCTATCACTGTCAACTTGAGACAATCACCATCACCATCATCCTGACCCCCTCACGCTCACTCCATCACCGTCACCTTGACAAATCCAACACTCACTCCATCACCACCATCCTGACCCCTCACAATCTTTCCATCACTGCCACCTTGACCACCTCACACTCTCTCCATCACTGTCACACTGACCCGCAAACACTCACTCCATCACCATTACCCTGACCCTCTCACACTCAATCATTCATCATCATCTTGACCCCCTCACACTCACTCCATCCCCATCACCCTGAACAACTCACAATCGCTCTGTCACCATAACCCTGACCCCTCACACTCACTCCATCACCGTCACCCAGACTGCCTTATACCCACTCCATCACCGTCACCCTGGCCCCCTCACATTCCCTCCATCACCATCACACCGACCCCCTCACATTCACTCCATCACCACCACCCTGACCTCCTCACACTCACTCCATCACAGTCACCCTTACACCCTCACACTCACTGCATCACCACCCCCCGACCCCCTCACACTCACTCCATCACCGTCAAACTGACCTCCTCACACTCAATCCATCTCAGTCACCCTTAAACCCTCACACTCATTCCATCACCCCCCCGACCCCTCACACTCACTCCATCACTCTAACACTGATCCCCTCACACTCACTCCATCAATGTCACCTTGACCCCCTCACACTCACTCCATCACCGTTACCCTGACCCCCGCACACTCACTCCATCACCGTTACCCTGACCCCTTCACACTCACTCCATCAACGTCATCCGGACCTCCCTGACACTCACGCGATCAGAATCACACATACCCCCTCACACACACTCTATCACTGTCACCCTGACACACTTACACTCCCTCCATCTCCGTCACACTGACCCCCTCACTCTCACGCCATCACCGTCACCCTGGCGCCCTCACACTAACTCCATCACTGTCACACTGACCCCCTCACACTCACTCCTTCACCGCCACCCTGATCCCCTCAGACTCACTCGGTCATCGTCGCACTCATCCCCTCACATTCACTCCATCACTGTCGCCCTGAACTCCTCACTCTCACTCCATCACCGTCACCCTGACACCCACCACACTCACACCATCACCCCCTCCTGATCCTATCACACTCACTCAATGTCTTCCTTACCCCCTCACACACACTCCATCTCCTTCACCCTGAACACCTCACACTGGCTCCGTCACCATAATCCTGACCCCCTCACACTCACTCCATCACCGTCACCCAGACTGCTTCATACCCACTCCATTACCGTCACCCTGACCCACTCACATTCCCTCCATCGTCATCACACCGACCCCCTCACATTCACTCCATCACCGCCACCCTGACCTCCGCACGCTCACTCCATTACCGCCGCACTGATCCCCTCACACTCACTCCTTCACCATCACCCTGACCCACTCACACTCACTCAATCACCGTCAAATTGACCTCCTCACACTCACTCCATCACAGTCACCCTTACACCCTCACACTCACTCCATCACCACCCACCTGATCCACTCACACTCACTCCATCACTCTAACACTGATCCCCTCACACTCACTCCATCAATGTCACCTTGACCCCCTCACACCCACTCCATCACCGTTACCCTGACCCCCTCACACTCACTCCATCACTCTAACACTGATCCCCTCACACTCACTCCATCAATGTCACCTTGACCCCCTCACACTCACTCCATAACCGTCACCCTGACCCCTTCACACTCGCATCATCAACGTCATCCGGACCTCCCTGACACTCACGCGATCAGAGTCACACATACACCCTCACACACACTCTATCATTGTCACCCTGACACACTTACACTCCCTCCATCACCATCACCTGACCCACTCACATTCACTCAATCACCGTCAAATTGACCTCCTCACACTCACTCCATCACAGTCACCCTTACACCCTCACACTCACTCCATCACAACCCACCTGATCCCCTCACACTCACTCCATCACTCTAACACTGATCCCCTCACACACACTCCATCAATGTCACCTTGACCCCCTCACACCCACTCCATCACCGTTACCCTGACCCCCTCACACTCACTCCATCACTCTAACACTGATCCCCTCACACTCACTCCATCAATGTCACCTTGACCCCCTCACACTCACTCCATAACCGTCACCCTGACCCCTTCACACTCACATCATCAACGTCATCCGGACCTCCCTGACACTCACGCGATCAGCGTCACACATACACCCTCACACACACTCTATCATTGTCACCCTGACACACTTATACTCCCTCCATCACTGTCACACTGAACCCCCTCACACTCACTCCTTCACCTCACCCTGATCCCCTCAGACTCACTCTATCATCGTCACACTCATCCCCTCACATTCACTCCATCACTGTCACCCTGACCTCCTCACTCTCTCTCCATCACCGTCACCTTGACACCCACCACACTCACTCCATCACCCCCCTGATCCCATCACACTCGCTCCATCAATGTCTCCCTGACTCCCTCACACACACTCCATCTCCGTCACCCTGAACACCTCACACTCGCTCCGTCACCATAACCCTGAACCCTCACACTCACTCCATCGCCATCACCCAGACTGCTTCATACCCACTCCATCACCGTCACCCTGACCCTCTCACATTCCCTCCATCACCATTACACCGACCCCCTCACACTCACTCCATCACCGTCGCCCTGACCCCATCACACTCACTCCATCACCAACACCCTGACCCCCTCACACTCACTCCATCACCAACATCCTAACCCCCTCACTCTCACTACGTCACACAATGCCCCGCACGACTTCCACCGTCACACTCATCCCCACACACTCCAACGCCCTCACACACGCTGCTCCTCACCACCCCCACCATTATGCTCAACCACACCAACGCCACCACCATCAGACACACTGCCCCCAATCACCCTCACCGTCACACTCAACCCCACACTCTCCACCATCGTCAGACACACTGCCCCACACCACCCTCACCATCACACTCACCCCCACACACTCCACCACCATCACACACATTGCCCCACACCACCCCATCACGCTCACAACTACACACTCCACCACCCTCACACACACTGCACCACACAGCAACCACTGTCATGCTCATTCCCCACACACACTCCACCACCATCACACACACTGCCCCACACCACCCTCACCATCACACTCACCCCCACATACTCCACCACACTCTCACACACTGCTCCACAGCACCCTCACCGTCACGCCCAACTCCACACACTCCACCACCATCACACACACTGCCCCACATCACCCGTCACGCTCACCCCCACACACTCCACCACCATCACGCTCACCCCCACACTCTGCACCACACCACCCACACCTTCCCGCTCACCCCCACAAAATCCACCATTCTCCCACAAACTACCCTACCGTCACGTTCACTCTCCTGCACAGTCTCCCAGCATCACACTCACTCCCCCACACATTCCCCCACCATCACGCTCACTCCCTCGCACACTTCCCCATCATCACGCTCACATGCCCATGCAGTCTCCCACCATCACACCCCTCACATACCTTAAACTGAGCTCCTGCCTGTGAACACCGACCCAGTTGATCCCCTCTAAATGGCCTTTAACCCTATTCCCATTCTATTCCCTGAGTAACAGACAGTATGTCCCACACAATGTGTTCTGTTTGTGATATCCTGTTGTACCAGTCTCAGCCACAGCCTACGGTGCCACTCCATCTATTACCCCACTAGTAAAGGCTCATGTTCTCACACGCACTATGTCCCTGAGCAATGGTGTTTGGCCAAAGCTCCATACTGTTGCACTGGTAATGGCCTGATATGCCGTCCCAATCTCTGTTCCCTAACATTGGCCTGAAGATCGACAACCTTCTTCTGTTCCCCCAGCACCGAATGATTCAAGGAAGACAGTAACATTGGGAGGTTATGATCGTAAGATGGAGAGAGAGTGAATGAGATTGGGGAAGGCAACGGCAGTGTAATTGAGTGTGTAAATGGGAAAATGAGTAATAGCAGTGCAGTGTGAGAGTGGGAGGGATATATGGAGGGAGAGGGACAAAGGGAGCAAGGTGAATTCTGCTGAGAGCCAAGTTGGATTGGGAGACCCAGAGGTGAAAGTAAGAACAGAGGGAGTTAAACCCAGCTCCTGAGCTCAGGGCGCGGTGCACTCCCCTTCCCTGAGGACCAGGACTTGGGGCTGTGGCTGTCTCTCTCCAGCTCAGCTTCTCCAACACAAGGACACACAACAACATGGGTCACTCTGCTGCTTGGCACGCTGTAATGAACATTTTTATTGTTTACAAATGGAAGTAATGGATACAGTCAGTGGGATGGAGCCTTTTCTCACCGGCACCTGAGTTGTGAGAAACATTGAAATGTTTCCCTGTAACACCCCTGGGGGATAAGGATGGACAAACCAGCGCTACCCTCAGTCTGTTAGCATAGCGACAGGCTGCTCCATCGCTGAAACACTGAACTGAAACGAGAAAATCACGGATGGATTGATTAATGAGGGAATTTGATTGATGGATGGATTTGGGTGAAGGGATATTTCAGCACATTCTTCAGCTGCTGCCTGAACTTAGTCTGGGTCACGGCATAAATCGCGGTGTTTGTACAGCAACTGAGGAGCTGCAGCATGAAGCCCAATTCCTGCACAAACCAATGGAGATTCACAGACCGATACCCAATCCACCACATCCGTCTCCATACAGAAAACAGCATTAACGTTGACCATAACAGGATGAAATTGGCCGAGATCACAAACAGTAAAATGATGGATTTTTTTCGGTTTCTCGTTTCTGTGTCAGACTGAGCGTCCCCATTGGTGTGAGCGCGGAGTCTCCTGCGGGCTCTGCTGGTCACTAAAATGTGTCTGACGGTGAGAACATTGAGCAGCAGAATCAGGAGAAATGGGACACACGGGGTTAGAATGTGGTGGAGGAACGCGATTGTGACCCAGACACTGGAGTAACGAACAGCGCCTGTTGCATCACAAAACCAGGGGCGGTTCCCCAGCCAATACCGAGCTTTGAGCATAAAATACCAGGAAATATTCTTTAAACAGCTCAGCACAGTCACTGCTCCTAGAACCACAGCGGCCGTTTTCTCACTGCAATATTTACTTTTCAGCTTCTGGCAACAAATGGCCATAAACCGATCAAAGGTGAAAGTAACGGTGAACCAGACAGAGCAGTCAGTGGCTGCATAAAGCAGGACGGCGTGGATATTACACACGGGGACGGACTCCAGGAAATAAAACTGTTCCCTATAAACAATGGGAATTTGTCTCAGGATCAGGTCGAGGATAATGACCAGGAGATCCGCCGCTGCCATGGCCCCCAGGTAACGTCTGACACATGGAGACAATCCACAATCTTTGTAAAGCAGGACGTAGATGGTCACTACGTTAACTGTGAGGAAGAAAAACAAACCCATTATCCATCAGCCTGCAGGCAAAGGGAGCCGGTTCATTGGGGACCCAGTGAGATTTTCAAATGTGTCCCTGTATTCAGGGATTTATGAAAATAATTGCATCTGGAATAACAAATGGGAATGCCTGAATTACTGACAAAAATGTGACATCAACCACAAGAAACCCTCCCTCCCCAAACACACAGAGACGCATCCATAAAGACAGATGGTTTCTAGAACATTCCCACACACTCGATTACTCGAGAGCAGACACAGGTCAATCCTTCCCAGTTCCTAATACGGAGGGTGGAAACGTTGCTGTCCTGAAGGATTCTCTCCCAGTTTCCTGAAGACAAACGGAGTTTGGGAATTTCTGTATTTTGGTCTAAATTGTGGTCGATCCTGTGTCGTGGAGAAATGTAAACCCAGGGAACACTGCACAGATCAGATCAGGGCATTGACCTATAATCCCAGACCACATATCTGTCCAGCGCGGTGAGAAGTTTATACCACAGCAGTGCATTGATCTATAAACCCGGACGAGATATCTGTCCAACACGGGGAGCTGTGCAGACCACAACAGGGCATTATCTATAAACCTCAACCAGATAGTCTGACCAGCACAGCGACCTGTGCAGTGGTCACCCGTGAATTAATCTGTAAACCAGGAGCAGTTACCCTCCCAACATGTAGGACTGTGTACACACCCCAGTGCATTGCTCAGTGACACTGTATTAGATCCCTGCCCAGTGTGGGGAAACTTGCAGCCCATGCTGGAAGTGACAGGATGTGCAGCTCACATCCATTTCCAGCTCCATCTCTCCATTGTGCCCTGACAAGAGTTGCTGTGGATGTGCCACAGAGATACAGAGATGGAGAGGGAATCAGTTTAAACAATAACAAACGGAAGGGGTATGGGAAATAGACAGACAGGGGGAGACTGAGAGATAGTGTTATGGAAGGATGTGTTCCCAGGTTTCAGAATGCAGAAATGAAAACATTTTAATAGCATCCTGTAACATAAGTGTTTCCAGGAATGCTGGGTGAACATGATATTGGTGGGAGCACAGATGATGCAGAGTATTGGATGAGCATTTGTTTTGCAGCTTTGTATCTGGGTATAGGGTCAGCAGAGTCTTTGACTCATTGAGCTAAATCTAACAATAATTTATCTCAGTGACAGAGGAATCATCTACACGAGACTGAGCTACTTTCCTGGTGCTATCTTATCAAACTCACCTCATTAACTACCCATCCTACCCCATGGTGTCCCTCTCATACAATTCCAGCCCGATTCTCCCACACAATATGGCTGGAGGTACTCACGATCGCCCGGGGGGCCCTGGATATTCCATGATCCATGACACTGGCGCCGTCTTTAAAAGTCCACTGAGCACACGGTTGAGCTTTCTCTGTTAGGTGTTGCCCTGCACAGTTTACCCCGAGCATGTTAGATAAGGGGTAATTACACCACGGTTTGTCGACAGGGGCACGGAGGTCCTGGTGGATGGCCTAGTACAGAGAGGGACCATTCTCTTCCCAGAGTGGGCCACACCACCAGAACCACCAAGCATGGTCTGAGCTCACAACCCAGCTCAGTTCAGTATCTGCGTTTTGAAGAAATGTCCAGCAATACAGGACAAGCATCAATAAACTTCCCCGCTCTGTCAGGATAAGGGTCACCGTATTGTCTCTGCTCCCTCACACTCATTGTATATCTGTTACAGCACCGACCCCCGAACAAGGTTCATGGTCCACCACTCTCACTGCCGCATGCAGCACCTTCTCTCTCTCTCTCTGTCTCTGTCTGTCTCTTTCTCTCTCTCTCTCCCTCCACTTTACGTCCCCCCCCCCCCCCCACATTAATATCACTGCATGGATACAACAGTGTTGACTGACTCCCTCCGGACACCTCACCATGACCATGTACCCCACCTACACCAGCACGAACAGCAGGACAACCCACTCCCACCCTCCCTCTCTCCCTCCCTTTCTCCCATTCCAGGAGAAACAGCCTGGAATAGGACAGAAAGGGCCAAGCCCGGGTGGTGGAGTGCCCGATATCCGTTCCCTCAGCCCCCTCCCCCTGCCATTTGGGGAGGACCCTGTACAAACCGGAGAGGACGGGGACGCCTCGCATGGAGATTCTGAAACATCCACGTCCCACCAACCGAGTAAGGAGCAATATTCAGTGAAGGGCAATTCTCACTTTAAACCCACTGGCAGCTCCGTTCCCCCCCGCCCCCCCGGCACAACTTAGAAGCCATGGCCCTGATGCAATCTCCCTTTTGTGTCGAGCTGGTACAAATGGAATCCCCACGGTCTCGGTGGGCAGGAGGATGGGCTCGCAACACATCGTCACCACCACCTCCCAGGAAGAGAGCACAGAGACTCCCTCCTATACCTCCCCCTGTAAACAGCTCAGATACTGAAACTAATGTGTGATAGTTACTGCTCCCCCCACTTGTCCTGATATCTTCAACAATTTGTGCTCATATACACCCAGCGTCCTCAGTTCCTGCACTCCTTTTATAACGGCACAGCCTGTTTTAAACTCTCTTTCATTGGCTTTCCTACCAAAGTGTATCACCCTCACACTGCTCTGCACTGATCCCCATCTGCCATAAACCTGAACACTACACCAACGTGTGATTGTCCTGTTAGAGGTCCATACGGTCCTCCGTAGACTTCAGAGTTCTTCCAGGTTCGGTGCCATCGACAAACATTGAGATTATCATAGCGTCACAGTGCCCATGAAACAACTAAAATCCTGCCCCCCACACATACGAGTGAGAGCAAGTGAAATACTGCTACATTCCCACGGACAGAGTCGACATGCTGTCAATGAGCAACAAAAGTCCTGACACATACAAGGCAGAGTAGATGAAATATTGACAAACCACAGAGCAAGAACATCCGGATAGGTTCCACTTATCTATATTCATCAGCGTATAATGTGATGAAGTTGAAAGTACCTTTCAGAGAGGGTGAATGCTGTTCTGAACTGAGAGCTTACAAGCATCTGTGTATATGAGAGGATGGCAGACCCAGAAACAGTATATTGCAATAGAGCTGGAGTCAGGTAATAAGCAGTAAAGAGAAAGGGGTGTCCCAGAGTTGTGAAGAGTTGATGTAAAATGTTCACTTTCAGCGTGAAAAAATAAATTGATGTTTTTATTTAAACAGTGGAATTTGGGAGTTCACTGTCCCTCATATTTTAACAGTTTGCGAGGCGAATTGAGCATTCTTTATGTTTCATTTAAGTTACCAGATGAGTTTCACGCCGTGTCCTAACCATTCCCGTGTGTGTATCTGTGTGTCTCTGTGTGGTGCAGGTCTGGCAGTCTCTGTGATGCTTAAAGTGATGCAATACCACCCTCTGCTGGCCTCCACACGCCATTGCACAGGCATTGGCAGAGGGTGAAAACCAACAGGGATTCATTCAGAGAGGGAGAGGGAGAGGGCAGCTGCTCATAGCACCATCGAAACTGATGTCTAATCCATGGACAGATCTAAACGTCTTTTAAACGTTGTAATTGCACACACTTCCACCACTTCCTCTGGAAGTTCATTCCACACACAGGCCAGCTTTTATCTAAAGTAATTACCACTCTTGATGTTTTGTAATTTTTTTTCCTCGCACCTTAAAATATCCTTCAGTCTTGAACCCTCGATTCTAGGGAAAAGACATTGGCCCTTCAGCTTTTCTGTACCCCTCATGATTTCGTAAACCTCCGTAACGTCAAACCCTCAATCTCATACTCTCCAGTGAAAAATGGTCCCAGCCTATCCAGCCTCCCCTTATAGCTCACTCCCTCCATTCCCAGGAACATCCAGGTTAATCTCTTCTGAACACTCTCCAGCTTAATAATATCGAGATCAGTAATATCAAAGTGAATAGTCAAGATATTTTCTAAGGGTGGGTGAGACTAAATCTAGAGAACATAGTTTTAAAGTGAGTGGGGGAAAATTTGCATGTGACCTCAGGGGCAACGTTTTTACACAAAGGGTGGTGTGAATATAGAATGAGCTGGCAGAATGATTAGACTGGACATAGTATTCCAGAAGAACCCTCACCAATGTCTATACACCCTCAACATGACGTCCAAATTTCGACATTGAAAGGTCGGACCAATGAAGACAAGTGTGTTGAACACCACCTTAACCACACTATCTATATGAGATGCAATTTTTAATGAACTATACCTGACGGCCGAGGTCTCTGTTCTCCAACACTGCCAAAGGCCCTACCTTTAATTGTATAGGCCCTGCTCTTGTTTGATTTACCAAATCCAATACCTCACATTAATCCAAATTAAACTCCACCTGCCACCCGTCAGCTCAGTGTGTGATATTATTGCCTCCTCACTCTCCCTCTTCAATTTTACAATACCTTCACACTCCCCAGGAGGCCTTGATTTTCACAAAGACCTTGAGCTTAGTTTGCCTTGTCTGGTTAGGCGGAGGAGGGACAGATTGCAGACACAGTCAGTGGGGAGAAGAGGCTGGACAGTAATCAGTGCCTTGGTATCTTTTCATGGTTTTAGGAAGAGGGCAGTCACACAGGTTATTGGTGCTTTGGGGCCAGCAATTATGGTCTTTCTTTGTCTTTGGTGTTTAGTAATAAATATCTATTTGAGACCGGTCATTGTGCAGAGTATGTCTGCAGGATTTATTTCCCTAATATTGCAGACTGCAGATAATAGCAGTTAACGATGTTTATAGTTTATCTCGATGGCACAATACGTGAACAATCCGACAATTGAGACAAATACCTTGCATTTGTTTAACAATGAAAAACATTTTGTATAGTTCAGTAATGTTAACCAGATTTTATGAAATTCCATACCGAGTTCAAAGCTGGCACGTAAAATGTGACCCAAGTCGGGGAATAGTTTAGATCTTGTGGCATGGGTAGTACCCGTGCCTCTGAGCCAGAACTCTGGAAGTTATTCCAAATCCTAAACTTCTGTGGTAGTGTCTCTAGTTCTGGACCAAACGGTCTGGATTCAAGTCCTGACTGTTGTGGAGGTGTGTCACAGTGTGTCAGAACTGGCTGATGAACAGACACACAGAGGAATCATGTTGCAGCTTTAGGGACTATTGCTGAATGGTGCTCGTGTCTCTATCTCCAGGCACAATGTTTCAGGTACAAATCCCACAGAGATGTTTCATAACACGTCTAGACAGACTGACGAAAATGGTGTTAGAATTGTGTCTTGATGGAGATGGAAGAGGTGGAAGTATTGAATTTCAGAATTGAGGCCCAGGGAAGACTGAGAGCACAGCCATTCGTGTTGGTTGGAATCACATTTCGCAGCAGTAGCCGTTTATAAAATCATAACAGCCATGGATAGGGTGCGTAGTCAAGGTTTCTTCCCAGGGTAAGGGTGTCCAAACGTAGAGGCCATTGGTTGAAAGTGAGAGGGGAAAATTTGGAAGCGGCACCATTTCACGCAGCGGAATAAGCTATCAGAGGAAATGGTGGAGACTGGTCCAATTACAACACTTGAAAGGCATTTGGATGCTGACAGACCTGCTGAGTTTTTGCAGCGATTTCTGCATTTGTTAAAAAAATAAGAAGCCATCATTTTAGCACAGGTACTCTGAATGCATAAACATTTAAACATTTTTAAATGACACAGGCACATGTAAATACATTTCAAATTGATTATTTTCTGCTAAGAAAAAGCAGCAACAATATACCTACATGGAGCAGTGACTGGAATGCAGTCGTAGTTTGGACAATGTTCAATAAAACCTCACATGGTCCAGTTTGGGCGAGGATGATATCATTGTGTGACTCAACTCAGAGAGGAAGAAAATATGATCGGCCCGAGATGGAGTGGCCTATACTGCACATTGTCTCCATCATTGATTCTCATCACAGCAATGTGTGCAAGCTAAAAGAAAGGGTGCATGAAAAGTCTGAATGGTCGCAGTCTGTTTCCCAAGATAAGGAGTCCAAAACAAGAGGGCATAGGTTGAAGGCAAGAGGGGAATACTTTAGAATGAACCATAGGGGCAAATTTTTCACGTGGAGAGTGATGTGTGTACAGAAAATGCTGTCAGAGGAAGTGGTGAAAGCTGTACAATTGCACATTTAAAAAGTGTGTGTAAGACGAGGGATACTGACCACATCTGGCAAGTGGGACTAAGATCATCTTTGGTTATCTGGTCCGAGTGAACAGATTGGACTAAGGGGTCTGTTTCCATACTGCATGGCTCTCTGATTCTGTAAGAGGGATGAGGAGAAATTCAGAAAAGACCTTTCAAGTCAGAATTCTCTTCACTGGAAGTTTATGGTGCCTCTATATCCACATTGATTCAAGGCTGAGTTAGCTAAACACTTGACAGGGGATTGTGCCACGGATAATGGGACACAGACAGGAAAGTGGGGCTGAGACCACAACCTGATCAGCTACAATTTTAGTGCCTGGTGGGGAAGGCTCTAAGTATCTAGTGACCGACTCCTGCTCCTCAGTTCTATGCTTCTGGGTTCCATTCAGCCCTTCAAACCTGCTAGACAGGAGCAGTTAGAGGCTACTTACTGCTATCACCTGGTGCACAGGAACGGAAGACCATTCAGCCCCTCAGTATTGTCACACACGGTTTGAGATGATTTGGGAAATGTAATTTGAAAACCCAAGCTGGGCATGAAAGAGGCCCCTCATCTCTTTTTACAGAGCTTCCCCTCTCTGCAAATTGTGCTTCATTTGTTGGTCATGTTGTAGACCCAGATTAACTTTGAAAACAGTCCCCATACCTCACCCAGAGATGGCTCACATCGCTGACTGCAACATTCAATAACAGCCCTTCCAGGAAAATAACACCCACAAACCTTCCAATAATAGAATGTGAGAACATCAGAAACAGGGGCAGGACGGTCATCCCCGTCGAGCCTGCCTCGACCTTCACTAAGATCATGGCTGATCTGCTCTATTTCAGAAATCCTCTTCAATGTCCAAATCTTCATAGCCCTTAACTTTCTGTCAGGTCAAATCCATCTACCCCTTCTTAAAAAAACTTTGTCATCTAGGTCTCCTAACATGATGGAAAAGCGAATTGCTGACATTCAATTCCCTCTGTTTGAAATAAGCACTCCCTGCTCCTATACGATGACCTGTTGATATGACCATATGATGTGAACACAAAATTTCAGATAACAGTGACTGGCCCTGATATCAAGGCAGTGCTTGACTGAGGATGACGTCAAGGAGTTAAACAAAATTTGAATTTGTTTGGGAATCAGCGTAAACTCCCCACTGGTAGGAGTCAATCATAGGAAAATGGAAGGTATTTGTGATGTGTGGATGTCCATTATCCAGTCCCAGGGCATCTCTGTGGGAGATCCTCAGGTTAGCTTCCTCTTCACAAGCATCTTTAGCTGCTTCATCAAAGTCATTCCCCCATTATAAGATCAGAAGAGGGGATATTCCTTGAAGATTAACCAATTTTTCACAACAATGTATCTCCCCGTCAGCTCTTGAAGTAGTCTGTGTCCGTGTGCAACAAGATCTGTGCAACATTCAGGCTTGTGCTGTGAAAGTATATGTAGCAATCATGTAACAGTACTTTGAGATGCTGCTTAATTTCACAAAGAACAGAGGAAGTCATTCAGCATTTCAAGCTCACTTCACGGGAATATGAAGAAGCCATTGAAACTACTGAACAAGAAGAGGGCTAGCCTATTCAGACCCTCCTGCCTATTACACAGGAAACAAGGAGGCCAGTGTGATGGACCAGGCCGGAGCCCCTTAAAATATTTTAAAGATATAGTTTAAATCCAACATAATGTTACTCTAAAGGCAAATATAACAACTTGTTCAGATGTAATGTGATTGGTGAAACTATTCGATGTAAAGCAAAACAGTTCATTTGAGCACTACCGTTAAAATATAATCAAAGAAAGAGAAAATTAGAAGAACAACACGATTCAAAAATTTAACAGAATAGCAGCTAGAATCCTGTTACTAACTAATTGTACCAATAGAGTCAGATCCCATAAACACAACCTCTTGGGAAAAAAAGCAAATTCTCACATACACTTCTCTAGAAGGGGGAAAAAAATCAGCATCCAGTAAAAGAGGTGAGAGACAGTAGCAGCCAAGGGATAGTCACTGATGTTTATAACTCTTTGGGGACCCCAATAGTTTTTGACATTACTGAGAAACCAAAACCCAGAGACCCTAATCTGTGAGAGCTGGCCACACCCATTCAGGCTGCATTAAAATAAATACAAGGCCTTTCTAGCCGTTTTAACAGTGGCCTTAACTAACCATCTTGGGAAAAATCATTCAATCTGTCTCTTAAAAGAAACCAGGACAAAATAACATCTGAAAGCTGCAGCATCATCACACTTAAACAGGAGCCAGGGGTTACCCAATCAGGCCCTTGGTCCTGTCCAATTGGACGAGGAAGAAGCCATTCAGCCCCTTGAGTCGATCATATTGGAACAAGAGGAGGCCATTCAGCCCCATGAGTCACTTACACTGGATCAGCAGAATGACATTCAGCCTCTTGAGTCAATGACACAGGAACAGGAGGAGGCCATTCAGCCCCATGAGTCGCACAGGGACAGCAGGAGGAGATCATTCAGCTCTTACATAGGGACAGAATGAGGTAATCAATGCTGCTTCCTGATAAAAGCTTCTGCCCAAAACATCAATTCTCCTGCCCCTCGGATGCTGCCTTTTCCAGCACCACACTTCCGACCCTGATTTCTAGCATCTGCAGTCCTTACTTGATTCTCCTAATTGATGCTCTAACATGATGAACAAGTGGAGCTGAGGCTGCACAGACAGACTGCTCCACGTTGTTCCAGGTAGCTCCGTTGCTCATGATACTCATGTGGGACGTTAACGTGTTTTTTCTTGTTTTGCAGTGAAGAGGGAAGCAAAATGCTTTGTGTGAAATCTCAAGGAGGCACCTTCCATCTCCGAGAAGACAGCATGGTCTTCTCTATGCAGGGCGGAAGCTGGTGGGAATGGCTACCTGTTTCAGATGGAAGGTATTGTGGCTGCTGTTGGGGATTGTGAACAATATGACGTTCAGTGCAGGCTCACACACTGACTGCTTATTAATGTGGGGAGAGTTAATTACGGCTTAGAAACAATTAGGAAAGCCATATTAGACTGATGAATGGACTCTCTAAGTTCACATAATGCTGATCTTCTTCATGTTGATCTTGTCTCGTGCACGTCCTGTGCAGAGTGACCTGCATGCCTTACTCTGTACAAGTCTATTTTCACCCTATGATCTGTCTGGCCACGCTTATTATGATTTGCCGCCATTACTCATAAATAAAGCGTTTTCCTGTACTGATGTACACATGACAATAAATCAAACCAATCAAACCTGGGTAAAGTATGGAATTTCTCACCCTATCAATGTCTCTTCTGGAAATAAGTGATCGCAACCAAGCATCAAGTTTCTGTGCAACCATCTCAATTCTCTCATAGCTCTACAGATTAAACACTCAGTTTCTTCCCTCTCATTTCATTGTACAAACAATGTGGTAAGTAGATTATTCCTTGCAAAGGAGATCAAATCTGTAGATATTGTCCCAAAAGCTCTCTCGCAAGGATTCCTAATTGTAGGAACTTGGCTTGCATAGATTCTTGAATCAGTAGACATAGAGAGCAGTAGACGTACTCTGTATAAATTTCAGTAAGGCCTTTGATTAGGTTCCACATGATAGGCTGCTCTGGAAGATTCGATCAATTGGCTTGATGTTAGGAAGGAGAGGTTAATAGTGGAAGGAGACTTGTAGGATTGGAGGTGTGTAACTTCTTTATTCATCTCTGGATGAGGGCATTGCTGGATAGGCAACATGTATTGCCCATCTTAATTGCCCACAGGGCAGATATAGGTAAAGCACATTGTTGCGGATCTGGAGTCACATGGAGGCCATACCAGGTAAGGATGCAATTTTCCAAAACTGAAGGATATTAGTGAACTAGTGGAGAATCTCAGGGGTTAGTGGTGAGCCCATTACTGTTTGTTATCTCTTATGAATGATTGGAATGAGATTGTAACAAGCATAATGATTAAGTTTTCAGATGATACTAAAATATTCAGTATCCTGGACAGTGAGAAAGGTTAACAAAAAATACAGAAAGACCTTGGACCAAGAACTGGCAAATGGAGTTTAACATAGATAGGTGTGAGGTCTTGCATTTTTGAAAGTCAAATCAAGGGAGATGTTTAATGGTGCATGGTAGGGCCTTAACGGGGTGTAGTGGACAGAGAGACTTTGAAGTACAGGTTCACTGTTCTCTGAAAATAGTAACAGGTAGACAGAAGGCTTTTGGCACACTGGCCTTCATCATTCAGGTCATTGAGTATAGAAGTTGGGAAGGTATGTTGCGATCTACAAGACATTGGCGAGGCCGCACTTGAAGTATATTGTTCAGTTTTTGTCACTTTGTTAGAGGAAGGATGTTATTAAACTACAAAGAATGCAGAAGAAATTTACAAGGATGTTGCCACAACCCAATGGTCTGAGTTAAAGGGAGATTTTGGACATTCTAGGGCTTGTTCTTCAGAGCAGAGGAGACTGAATGGGGAACTAATAGAGGTATATAAGTACATAAGGGGCATGGATAGAGTGAATGTGCTTAGTCTTATTCCAAGGTTTGAAGAATCAAGGACGAGAGGGCATCAGTTTAGATGGAAGGAGAAAAGGGAACCTGAGGGGCAACGATTTTACACAGAGGCTGGTACGCAGATGTAAAGAGCTGCTAGCAGATGCGTTTGAAGGGGGTACATTAACAACATTTAAAAGGCATTCGGACAAATATATGGATAGGAAAGGACTCAAAGGATATGGACCAAGTGCAAGGAAATGGGGTTATCATGAATGGACATTTTCGACGTGGATGTCGAACCCCTCTGTTAATTAAAGCAAACACCCAGAAAAGCTCACTTTGCCGCGTAATTTGTTAAAATATGAGTGACAAAACTCTGACATGCCACTATTTAAAGAAAAATAACAATTTAGTCTCTTAACTTTAATAGTCATCATTAACAACAACTATTTACAAATACAAGACCCCCTTTTCTTAACTGATGTCTATCTGACTCCAACTCGAAGTAAAACGCTGTTCCTATAACCCACGCATGAAATATTGCATTCAATTAATTTCAAGACCACACAGTCTCTGTCCCCTCCGCTCTCTTCACTCTTCCAGCTGCTGATATCCATGGGTCATCTTCCTTTGTTTTAACTGCAACTAGGTTTTATATGAAAAGGTATCCTAGAGAGAGTTTTAGGTGGCCAGTTACCTCTCCGGCTCGACAGCAGTTGCTCAGCTGTTCAATAGCAGTTACTCTCCATTGAGTGTTCAAAATGCCAGGCTCATATACTCCTCATGACACATTAAATTCTCATAATTTGATTATTTCCACGTGTCAAAACAATGATATTCAAATTCCATTGTCTTCTAATATCCTTTCCATTATTTAAACTAATTATTATCCAGACAACAACCAAAACTCAGGTATCCATTTACCAACCAATTGTTACATTTGGAAAAGCCTTACCCATTAGCCGGCAGCTGTGGCTGTACATTATATTCAGCAAAATCAGTTCTGTCTTAAAGTGACCAGACATGCTTTCAGCTGCATAATGACCGCACCACCCCTCCCCCCCCCCCCCACCCCCCACCCCACCCCGACCCACCTCCTCCATTTTCAGGAAAAATAAATGAAACATCAGAATGAAAAGATGGCTTCATTTCTTTTCCTGTAATTCTGAATCCGGAAACTACGAAATGCAAAAGTAATTAATCTAACTTATACCTTTCATATTAATTCTGCACATATATGTAATATTGCAATATGTAAAATCGAATCTGCACTTTTTCCTTTAAATCTGCGATAACGCATCTGCTATCACAATTGTACGGCCCGCAACATGTATATTTTGGCAGTTAAAAGTCGATAACATCAGCCTCCAATGAAATATTCACATATTTTAGTCTTTAAATCGTTCAAAAAATGCAAAAGGATTGTAGTTTTATGCATTCATTTCTGACAACTCGTTTGTCACATAAATAATCAAGTATTGTCAGGCCAGTACCAAAATCAATAATCTTTTTTCAATAGAGGAGCATTTTCTTTCCGGTGGGTGTTCGGTTTTTTTGACAGGTAGCCAATTAGCCATTCCATTCCATTATCATGTTCCTGCATCAATACATCTCCAACCCCTATATCGCTAACAGCAATCGCAATTTTGAAGGGTTTCAAAATGTTTGGTGTAGCTAAAACTGGTGCGGTAGTTAATGCTGCTTTTGAATTCTCAAATACCTGCTGGAATTCTTCTATACACCAACATTTTGCGTCCTTTTTTTTAGAAAATCCATCAGCAGTTCCACAACGCTGCTAAAGTTTTGAACAAACTTCCAATGGAATCCACTCAGTCCCAAACATCGAAGCTCCCCTTTCATCGAGGATAGTTGTGGAACTATCTCAAAGTCTTCGTCTTTATGTTCCATGAGGTCAACTTTCCATGTCCACTGCAATGTCCCAAGAACGTCACCTCTGTCTTCGCAAATTCTGTTTTCTTTTTTCATTTATTGTCAGTTTTCCTTCTTGTAATCGTTCAATGAGCTCTGCCAACTGTAGCATATGATCTTTTCATGACTTGCTAACGATGACTGCATCTCACTGATAAACTGCACAATTTGTTAATCTGGCTACGACTCTGTTCATGAATCTTTGGAATGTGACTGGTACATTATTAATTCCAAAGAGCATCACTTTGAATTGATGTAGTCTATTTAAGGTTACAAACGCAGATACTTCTTTCATTTTCTCTGATAAAGTTACTTGCCAATAACCATGCAGTAAGTCCAAATTTGTGATGTGTGTGGCTTGTCAAACTTTACGTATGTAGTCTTTGAATCTTGCTATTGGATAGGAGTCTGATTTTGTTTCAGCGTTGACCTTCTGATAGTTCACACAAAATCACTGAGCCCAATCAGGTTTGGGAACTAACAGAATCAGTGTACTCCACTCGCTCTGACTCTGTTCAATGATATATTCGTTGAGCAACACGTCCACTTCTGGGCCTCGGTGGATTTGTGAGGATTAAGCCTGCAGGAGTGTTGTTTATCAGAACAGCATTCCCTACTTCCACCCCATACACAAAAGCGTAAGTCCTCCCATCTTGGTTCTGCAAATGTCCTCATACTGCTGTAATGAACAATCAGCTGGGTTCATTGTTCCTGCAACAGACACCTCGCTATCCTATCCCACTCCTCAAGGACTTCCTTATTATTTAAAGTATTTTGAGGCACATCAAACTCCATGACATCTGGCTTTGATTCTTCACTCTGTGGGGCAGTAACTAACACCTGTTTACCCAGTTCCTTATCTAGATATTAGTAAGATTACAACGTATTCACATGACATACCTCTACCTCTTTTTATATCCAGCATTTGTCCCAGATAGTGTACCTGATTGTACTTTTTCTCCATTTGGAAGGGGCCAGGAAACCTGGCTTTGAAGGGATTCCCTACCACTGGAACCCCCATGGGAAAAAAAACATCAAATGTTATAGTTTTTACCTGCCACTTGCTTCATTCTATGCTGTGCCCTCTTCAGGTGCTGTTTAGCTAACTCACATACTCTATTTAATCTCTCCCTCACCTCAGATACATAATCCAAGTGTGTGATCTCCGACCTCTGTCCTGTTAATTTCTCTTTAATTAATTCCAAAATACCTCTCACTTCATGTCCGAATATTAACTCAAAGGGAGTAAACTAAGTATATTCGTTTGGGCATCTCTAATGGCAAACAATTTAATGGGGCACCTTCATCCCAATCATTTGGCCAATCCTGACAATACGCTGTTAACACGGTCTTCAGTTTCTGATGTTAACTTTCCAAGGCTCCTTGGGATTCAGGATGAGACGCACTTGATTTGAAGTGCCTAAGCTATCCATGATTTACGTAAACAGCCGAGTGGTAAAATTACTCCCTTGGACTGACGGAAAGTCTCTGGGTATCCCGTACTGAGTAAAGAAAGCTACCAACCCCTCCACCACACTTATTGCCTTAATATTCCACAATGGAATTGCCTCTGGTAATCTGGCAGACATATCCATTATGGTCAGCAAACATTTGTTTTCACTTTTAGTTTAGAAAGACGGCCTATGCAACTAATCATAATCCGCATGAAAGGTCCTTCAATTGCAAGAATTGGCGAAAAAGGTTCTGGTTTTCGTCTTGCCTGTGGCTTACCTACTATTCAGCGTGTATGATACACATAGCAAAAAGAAAACATCATTGTGCATTCCAGGCCAGTAGAAATAATTTTGTACCTTAGCCTTAATCTTCCAGGTGACCTCCTGCAGGTACACCGAGATGATCTCCTGCAGGTAGTTCATGTGATACCCATAACACTTCCTATCTGTATGTTACCGCCAACATACTCTGGTTAACTTTGGCCCATTTCCCCTCTGCACTAGCATGCTATGGTCTCCATTTTCATTTAGGATTCTATCTTTAAGTTGCTAACGCTCGACAATATATTATCATTCCTTTTCTGCGCATGCATCAATTTATGTAAATTTCTGTTGTAAGGCCATTAGCCTTTCAGGACTAAACACCTCTGTCTGACCCTCTGCCTGTTCAGGCTTATCCTGCACTACTACATGAAACAATGGGCCAGCAAATTAAACATCCACTCCTTTGTCTTTCTCTTTACTTTTTGATTCTTGTAACTTATGACAGTGAGATCTTGTTATTACGCAGTCTGGAAAATTTTCTGGGTATTTGTCTTTTAACTCCTCAATTTCCTGCTCATCCTTTGAGTTTTCCATCACAAAAGATGTCACCCTAACTTGGATCTTGCTAAATTGTTCTCAAGAATAAAACGGTATTTCTGAAACTGATGGTCTGTCACTCACTCCCACTGTTACGTTCCCAATCTTGATTTGCATCTCCAACCTGATCTTACATAGGGGAGCACGAGATTTCTGTCCCCATACCACAAATTATCAATCTCTCAGGTAACAGGTCAGAAAGAGTGCAAATACTTTCATCATTTACTTTTAGAAGCTGAGAGAATGTGAAGACTACAGACTCTGGAGATCACAGTCGGCTGCTGCCTGACCTGCTGGAAAAGCACAGCAGGTCAGGCAGCAGCCGAGGAACAGGAGAATACACGTTTCAGGCATAACCCCTTCATACGGAAACTTGGGGCTAGGGTAAATCATTCTGAGAGATACATAGGTGGGTGGGAATGGAGCTGGGCGGAAGGTAGCTTGGAAGGCGATAGGTAGATGCAGGTGGGGGGGTGATGGTGAGAGGTCAGAGGGCAGGGTGAAGCAGATAGGTGGTAGGACAGATGTGATACTCCAACCACACGGCATCAACATTAATTTCACAAGTTTCCAATTCTCCCCTCTCCCAACCTCATCCCAGATTCCACCCTTCAACTCAGCATCGCCCTCTTCGACACTCCTGACTGTTCACCTTCCTTTCCACATATCACTCCACCTTCCTCTCAGATGTATCACGATCACTCACGCCTTCATTTTCCTATCGCCTTCCCAGTGACCTTATACCCAGCCCCACCTCTACCCTGCTTTTATCTAAAAGCCACCTTCTACCGCCTCCCCGCCACTTTCCAGATGAAGGGCTTGTGCCTGATATGTCGATGTTCAGATGCTGCCTGACCTGTTGTGCTTTTCCAGCAGCACACTTTTCCAATATTAGAGACTGAGCAGATCCTGTATCTCACAAAATTATACTTTGTTGTCCTTCTCCCCTGTTCTTTCTGAGTAAACCTTCCCCACAGAGGTGAATTCTTTAGAGAGACCAGGTAATAACTCCATATCCAGCCCCTGCCGAGGCTGTGCACTCTCCTGCAGCTCCTCAACGTTGCTTCGGGTTTCCTTTACTACTTCCACGAATGCCACTGACTTAGCCTATTTTACCACATCTTTTCCCACAATGAATTTCTTCAACGACTAGCATTGTGACTTTGTGTATCCCACTTATGTCAGTGAAGAGATCTTTCCTCAGTGCCATTCTTAAGCCACCTGCACTGTAATTCTATATATTCCACTCCGGTATTGTGAAACCACCTGAGGCCTTTCACTTCCTTTCAACCCTCTTGGGCTTCTTTATTAACCTAAACAAACCATTCCCAGTGTGCTCTCAATCTTTATTGTGTAGAGTAGGATCTCCCCTTCTCCCAATTTCTATCCCTCACAGGAGGAAAATTGCAGCTTATGCATCAGCGCATATTAGATTAGATTAGATTACTTAGAGTGTGGAAACAGACCCATCGGCCAAACAAGTCCACACCGCCCCGCCGAAGCGCAACCCAACCATACCCCTATATTTACCCCTTACCTAACACTACGGGCAATTTAGCATGGCCAATTCACGTGACCTGCACATCTTTGGGCTGTGGGAGGAAACTGGAGCACCCGGAGGAAACCCAGGCAGAACGTACAAACTCCACACAGTCAGTCGCCTGAGGTGGGAATTGAACACGGGTATCTGGCGCTGTGAGGCAGCAGTGCTAACCACTGTGCCACCGTGCCGTCCATATTTGAGAAACTGACTTTCAGCAAAACTCTGGAGAAGCAATCAATGCAATACGATTGGATTTTCAGAAAGAGTTTTGATCAAGCTCCAAGCCGACTATGAAAATTTGAATCGTATGGGACTGGGGCTAACAGAAGGGCATGGTTTTACAATGGGAGAGCTAACAGGAAACAGTAAGTAGGAATAAATCCGGGAATTGAACTCGGGTCTCTGGCAATGTGAGGCAACAGTGGTAACCACTGTGCCACCATGCCGCCCACCATGACCTGCCATCTCTGCCACTCTTCTTACTTCTTGAACTTCCTGTTCATCTGCATAACCTCTGATCATCTCTGGAAGTGAGTTTTTAAATTCCTCCAGCAGAATGATCTGTCTCAGAGCCTTGTCTATTTTTAAGGCTCATGCCCACCTATCAAAATTATCAAGTTTAACTCTTCCAAACTCAACATAATTCTGACCTGGTTCCATCATTATATTTCTAAACCGCGCTCTGTATACTTCTAGTACCAATTCATAGGCATTCAAAATAGCCAGTTTGACATCTGCATAATATTTTGACCCCTCATCTGACAACGCTGCAATAACATCACTAGCTCTGCCTACCAGCGTAGTCTGAACGAGCATTAACCATATGTTCTCTGACCACTCCACCGTCTATCCAATTTTTAAAATGAAATAATGAAGGCAGCCACATTTTTCTTATCAAAATATGGCAATATTTTAGTATATATGTGTGTGTGTGTGTGTGTATATATATATATATATATATATATATATATATATAAAACCCTACCTTCTATTTTAATATCTGTCCTGTTAACTTGACTTTACTGACAAATGCACACGTTCTCAGGTTCAAATTCTCTCTCTCTCTTTCCTCTCTCTTTCTCTTTCTCTTCTACCTCTCTTCCTCTTTTTTCCCTCTTTCTTTTTGTCTCACTTTTTAATCTTCTAACTTCAGTTACTGCATTTGAGTCTATATTTTTGTAACTCTACTGCACTCACTGTCAGTTTCTCCGATACACTAAAGTGCTTGGCCAACTCCATTGCAGTTTTAGCTTCCCTTTTGTCCCTGGCTAAACCTAATTTGAACATATTTGCTAATTCTAAATGTACACCTTCCTCAGTCTTTCTACACTTTCTTGGCAAATTGGCAATCATGTTCAAACCCCAAAACCTCTTTAGCAATGTTAAGAACCATTTCTTTAACTTTTCATTTAATCATCCATAAATAACCAAAATGAAGCAAATTTTCTGACCTAAGTTTTATTTAAAGATCTAGGACCATAATTGCCAAGTATTGGAATCCGCTGGGACCTTTTGTACCCCTAATCTGTTCACATCTGTCCAAATCCAGCATAACAAGACGCCAAACTGTTAGGACATCGATGTCGAACACCTATCTTCATAAAATCCAAACGCCTAAAAAAAGCTCACCTTGCCTCGTAATCTGTTAAAACATGAATGACACAGAACTCTCAAATTCCACCATTCAAAGAAAAACAACAATATATTTTATGAACCCGAATAGTAAACACTGAACAAAAAACTATTCACAAGTACAAGACACCCTTTTCTCAACTACTTACGATCTGACTACAACTCTGAAAATACGTTGTTCCATTAACAAACTCATTAATCTTTACATTAACTTAATCTCAACACCGTACACTCTCTGTCTTCCCCGCTTTCTTCAGTTTCCCAGCTGCTGATCTCCTTCGGTCACCTTCTTTCTTTAGTTTACTGTAAGCAGGTTTTACATGATAAAAGTATATTGGATATAACTTTTTGTCTAATTTTCCCACTAATTTTCAAAATACCGGGTTTATATAGTCCCAATGATACATTAAATTCTCATAGTTTGATTGGTTTCCAGGTGTTAAACAATAAAGTACAGCTTCCAGAGGTTTCTGGTATCCTGGACATGATTAAAATTAATTGGTTACATTCGAAAGTAATTTTTGGTATCGCAAGTAAGAGTCCCGGCACTCTCCCTAATGGATGTGGTAGATTAGAGGGCATTCTTCTTTCAGGCTAGGTATGTTAGATATCTACCCGATTTATCACCATATTGAAATAATCTCTGTTTCGCAAAGCAGATTTCCCTCTTTGCTGTCTGGGTGAGCCCAGCATTCAAAGTAGCCCTGAGGGCTGTAACCTGCTGCAACTTGGTTACAGACAGTCTGTCAAGGTATGCTGTTTCAGCTGCCTTCAGGCAAGCCTCGAGCATACACTGTTGCTCTGCCTTCTGCCGCTTCTGGGTTGCTGGGCGGCAAGGTGGCACAGTGGTTAGTACTGCTGCCTCACAGCGCAAGAGACACGGGTTCAATTCCCGCCTCAGGCGACTGACTGTGTGGAGTTTGCACGTTCTCCCCGTGTCTGCGTGGGTTTCCTCCCACAGTCCAAAGATGTGCAGGTCACGTAAATTGGCCATGCTAAATTGGCCGTAGTGTTAGTTAAGGGGTAAATGTATGGGTGGGTCGGTGTGGACTTGTTGGGCCGAAGGGCGTGTTTCCACACTGTAATGTAATCTAAAAAAAATAATCAAATTCCTCGCATAGGTCTTGGCAGTCTCTGAGAGCACTGACGGATTACTTGCCGTACCCAAATAAATGTCCCAAAATTGTTTAATTTTATCCAAAAATACTCAATAAACGTGCTATCCCTAAGGAAGAAAGGAGACATGCTCCAGTGCCGTGAGTCTGTCTAATCGCCACTGACCTTAACCTCCATGTACACTGCTACATGATCAGAAATGGCAATCTTCGCAATTCTGCAGGACAGCACCGAACTTAAAAAGGTCAACATGGCAAATAAATGCCAATCCTTATACAGCACTTACTTGGCTGAGAGAAAAAGGTGAAGACCCTCCCCTCAGGATGGAGACAACTACACGCACCCACCAAACCCAGCGCCCTATTCAGGTCCACCAGCTGCCTGGATTGCAGGGTCATACCCGCAAGTCCCTAAGGCATCCTTTCCATTTCGGGGTTAATAAATTGGTTAACGTCTCCCCCTATTACTGTATGACCTGCCGCCAGGGCCATAAATCTGGAAAGCGCTTCCGTTAAAAATTTGAGGGATTTTGCCGGGCGCAGCGTACATTGAAATTCCCATACGAACCTCCATGTATTAAAGCTTTAAGAATCATAAAGCGCCCATATTCATCTTTAATTTGGTCTCACAGTTGAAATCGAAGATTCTTCTTGATGAGTTAGTCACTCCTCTGTTGTTCGAATTAAAGCATGAGAAAAAAACACACGTCTGAACATTCAGACCGAGCAGCGAGGAGAGAAGGTGAAGTGAAGCGAGGGCTGTCGGGAAGGTAAGGGGCTTAATTTATATTTGAGGCATTATGGGTGGAGCTGAGAAATAAGAAAGGTGCAGTCACACTGTTGGGGCTGTATTACAGGGCTCCCAACAGTGAGCTTGAGGTAGAAGAACAAATAGGTCAACAGATTATGGAAAAATGTACGTGCAATAGGGTAGTGATGATGGGAGATTTACATTTTCCCAACATTGACTGGGATAGACTTAAAATGGGAGGTCTGGATGGGGTTTAATTTGGAAGAAGCATGCAGGGGAGTTTTGTAGAGCAATATGTCAATAGTCTAACGAGGGAAGGAACCATACTGGGGAACGAGCCAGACCAGGTGGTAGAAGTTGTGGTGGGGGATTTCTTTGGGAACAGTGACCACAATTCTGAAAGTTTTAGAATACTCTTAGATAAAGTAGACAGTGGTCCTAAGGTAAGATTCCTAAACTGGGCCAAGGCCAATTATACCAAAATTAAGCAGGAGCTCGGAAATGTGGATTGGACACAGCTATTTGAAGGGAAGAGGGCGGCATGGTGGCACAGTGGCACAGTGGTTAGCACTGCTGCCTTACAGCGCCAGTAGACCCGGGTTCAATTCCCTCCTCAGGCGACTGACTGTGTGGATTTGCACATTCTCCCCGTGTCTGCGTGGGTTTCCTCCCACAGTCCAAAAATGTGCAGATTAGGTGAATTGGCTACGCTAAATTGCCTGTAGTGTTAGGTGCAGGTGTAAATGTAGGGGAATGGGTGGGTGTGCGCGACTCGGTGTGGACTTGTTGGGCCGAAGGGCCTGTTTCCACATTGTAAAGTAATCTAATCTAATCTAATCTAATGAGGTCCACATTTGAGATGTGGGAGGCTTTCAAAGATAGGTTAAAGATAGTGCAGGATAGGCATTCCCCGATGAGAGCAAAGGACCAGAAGGGCAAGATTCGTGAACCGTGGATGCTAGGAACAATTGTACGACTAGCCAAGAGGAAAAGAGAAGCATACATTAGGCATAAGCAGCTAAGAACTGAACGGGCCCTGGAAGAATATCGGAAGAGTAGGACAAGTCTTAAATGAGGAATCACGCGGACTAAAAGGGGTCATGAAATAGCTTCAGCAATCAATAATTAAGGAGTATCCCAAAGCGGTTTATTCTAATATAAGAAGCATGGAGAAACTAGGAAAATGATTGTCCCACTAAAGGAGAATGAAGGAAGGCTGTGTGCCGAACCTGAAAGAACGGGTGAGATTCTGAATGATTACTTAACATCAGTGTTCACGGAGGAGAGGAACATTATGAATGTTGAGATTAGAGATAAAAGTTTGGTTACTCTGGATCACGTTGATATTAGTAGAGAAGATGTGTTGGGTAAGCTAGAGGTTATTAAGGTGGACAAAACCACAGGACCGGATGGGATCTATCCCATGTTGCTGAGGGAGATGAAAGAGGAAATAGCTGGGGCCCTGACAGATATCTTTGTGGCATCCTTAAATACAGGTGACGTGCCGGCGGACTGGAGGGTTGCTTATGGTGTCTCCCTGTACAAGAAGGGTAGTAGGGATATTTCGGGTAACCACAGACCAGTGAGCCTGAAGGTGTTGGGGAAGTTGCTGCAGAAGGTACTGAGGGATATTATCTATTTATATTTAGAAAAGAATGGGCTTTTCAGTGAAAGACAACATGGTTTTGTGTGGGGGAGATCGTGCCTTACCAACTTAATAGAGTTCTTTGAGGAAGTGACCAATTTGATAGATGAAGGAAGGGCTGTTGATGTCGTATACATGGACTTTATTAAGGCATTTGATAAGATTCCCCATGGTAGATTAATGGAGAAAATGAAGTCATACGGTGTGCAGGGTGTTCTAGCTAGGTGAATAAAGAACTCGTTGAGCAGCAGGAGACAGAGAGTAGTAGTTGAAGGAAGTTATTCGAAATGAAGAAAGGTGACCAGCGGTGTTCTACAGGGGTCAGTGTTGGGGGCACTGTTGTTTGTAATGTACATAAATGATCTGGAAGAGGGCACTGTTCGTATGATCAGCAAGTTTGCAGATGACACGAAGATTCGTGGAGTAGCAGAAAGCATAAGGGACTGTCAGAGAATACAGCAGGATATAGACAGACTGGAGAGTTGGGCAGAAAAGTGGCAGATGGATTTCATTCCAGACAAATGTGTGGTGATGCATTTAGGCAAGATTAATTCTCGAGCAAATTACACAATGAATGGAAGGGCCTTGGGAAAAGTTGATGGGCATTGAGATCTGGGAGTACAGGTCCATTGTACCCTGAAGGTTGCTGCACAGGTGGATAGAGTTATCAAGAAGGCATATAGCATGTTTGACTTCATTGGATGGGGTATTTATTATAAGAGCTGTCAAGTCATATTAACATTGTACAAGACAGTGGTTCGGCCGCATTTAGAATACTGTGTACAGTCCTGGTCGCTACATTACCAAAAGGATGTGAACGCTTTGGAGAGGGTGCAGGGAATGTTTACAAGGATGTTGCCCGGAATGCAAGGAGCTGGCTATGAAGAAAGGTTGAGTAGGTTTATTTTCATTAGAAATAAGGAGATTGAGGGGGGAACTGATTGAGGTTTATAAAATCATGAAGGGTATAGACAGGGTGGATAGAGACAACTTTTTTTCCCAGGGTGAAGGATTCAATAACGAGAGGAGAGGTCACGCTTTCAAGGTGAGAGATGGAAAGTTTAAGGGGGAATACGCGGCAAGTACTTCACACAGAGGGTGGTGGGCGTTTGGAACGCATTGCCGGCAGAGGTGGTAGAGGCAGGCACGGTAGATTCATTTAAGATGCGTCTGGACAGATGCATGAGTAGGTTTGGGGCAGAGGGAAACAGCTGCTTAGGAATTGACTGATAGGTCAAGACAGTACATTTGGATCCGCTCAAGCTTGGAGGGCCGGAAGGCCTGTTCATGGTCTGTAAATATTCTTTGTTCTTCTTTATACTGCCTGCTGTAACTTGAAGTGCTCCTTACTGGTTAGATGTGTTTCTTGCAGCAAAGCGGCATCAACCCTCTTTTTTCTCAGGCTTGAAAGCATCTTTTTACTCTTATTTAATGAATGACTCCCCTTAACACTCCAGGTGCACCATTTAACTGAACTGTTAGCCATACCCGTCTCAAATAGTACATGACCCTTTGGGAGGACACAGCCCACTGATAGCGTGCCGAGGGAAAACAGCAAATAGTTTGTTTAAATTTAAAATTGCAATTTCCAAAACTACCAGATCAAAACTTCTAACATCTATGTCCACAACAGACTGGCAACTCACACAAATGAAAGAAGACCTTTCCCCATTGTCCACAGGGGGCGCTCATACTACCCACGAACCCCTTCATGGCTCGTTTCATCTGATGCTTGACCCCAAACCCACGCAGCACCTTATAATAAGAAAATCAACCTGCCCTATCCATGCTTTAACCCTCGGGACTTCTGGTAAAATACACCCACCCCCGACTTCCCCAAACACATTCCCATCCCATATCAAGGGAGAGAAATGACAAGGAAATGATAAAAATAAAAAACACAAACAAAAGGTAACGGGAGGAGAGAGAGAAGGGAGAAGAGAGAGAAAAAAGAACAAAAGTAGGACAGCTACAAATATATATAAAAAGGACGAACAGGTAAACCACGGAGAAAGAAATAAAGTAAACGTTATTGTCCATATTGTTTCAGCCAGCTCATCTATTATAAGGTGTCCAGAAAGTCCTTTGCCTTTTATGATGAGTGAAAAGTAACCACGGACCCTCCATGGCTGAAATGTAATATTGCCGGATAACTTACAGAGTACTGGATACTCAAGTCCCTCAGCCGTCTTTTAAACTTATCAACGGCCTTCCTTATGCGAATCACGATCGCAGAAAAGTCTTGGAAAAGCATAATTCGCGACCCTTTGTATATCAAAGTCTGTGGCTCCTTTTGCATTTCTCAAGAAGCTTCCAGCACTGTTTGCTGATCTCTGTAACTGCTGGCGTAGCACTAGGACCGGTGGGGGCGCTGGTCCGTTTCTGGTCTGTGCACTGCGACCAGTGGACCCACTCACCCGAAGCTGGCCCGACTCCCAGCTTCAATAACTGCGGGAGCCATTGCTCCAAGAAGCTGACCAGCTGGAACCCCTCTTCCTGTTCCTGCAGCCCGACCAGGCAGACGTTGTTCCGACTGCCTTGATTTTCGAGATCATTACCTGCTCTTCGAAAGCCCGTACCTGCTGTTCCAGGGCTTAGACCTGACATACCAAGGATTCCCCCGCAGTTTCAGAGGCTGCAGTCCGTTGCTCCACCTCCATGACGTGCTGCCTGTGACGCTGGATCTCCTGGCCATGCTTCTGCAGCATGACCGAGATCGGTTCAAGACTGGCTCGGGTCTCCTCCATCGCTGAATCGATCTTCTCTCAGAGTTTCACAAACTCCAAGGCCAGGTTATGCTCCACAGCTGACTCCCCGGGCGCGCTCGCAAAGGTCGATAATTCAGGCGCAGACGTGTCCCTTGCTGCAGGAGAGGGTCCTGCTTGTTGCACACCTCGCAGTCCCTTCTCTTTACACATTTCTCTAACAATTTTAAACTCATAAGCAGCAATTCTGGGCATAAAAAACTAATGATATCGACCACAATAAGTAATAAAAGGAGAGTGAGTGCCTCATTCTTTCTGGGTTCTGGTGCAGAGCTCAGCAAGGCAAGCGTACTGACTGGCCACCATCTTGAATACCCCCAACTATACCTTCTTAACAACCCTATCAACTGGACTGTCAGCTTACATGGATCTATGCACATAAACACCGCGATCTCTCTGGTCATCCTCATGACCATGAATCTTCCCATTATTTCAGTACTTTTTATTCTTGTTGCTCCTTCTGAAGTGCATCATCTCACACATTTACACATTTAGCTCCACTTGCAAACTCTAAGCCCAGCTGCGCATTTTATCTATGTCCCTGTGTAACCTCCAACATCTTTCGGCATTATCCAGTTCTCCAAAGCCTTAGTGTATTCTGGAAATTTACTAAGCCATCCTTCTAAACCCTCATCTAGGTCTTTTATAAATAAGACAAGCAGCAGTGGCCCGAAATCAGATCCTTGCGGTTCACCATTATCAACTGGACTCCAGGATGAACATTTCCTATCAACCTCCACTCGCTGTCTGTTTTTACTAGCCAAGTTCTGATCCAAACCGCTAAAACGCCCTCAATGCCATGACTCTGCATTTTGTGCAATAGCCTCCCGTGGGGTACCTTATCAAACACCTTACTGAAATACATATCCACCACATCAGCCGCTTTACCATCATCCACCTGTTTAGTCACCTTTGCAAAGAACTCAATAAGGTTTGTGAGGCACAACGTACAATTCACAAACCGTGTTGACTATCTCTAATCAACTTATTCCTCTCAAGACTTTGATAAATTCTATCTCTGGTAACCTTGCCCAATACTCTACCCACAACTGAAGTGAGGCTCACTGGTCTCTAATTGCCAGGGTTGTACCTACTCCCCTTCTTGAACAAGAGGACATTTGCTCTCCTCCAGTGTTCTGTCACTACACCGTTCCTTCACAGTGGTTGGGTCAAGATCCTGAAATTCCCTCCCTACCGGCATTGTGGGTCAACCCACAGCACGTGGACTGCAGCGATTGAAGAAGGCAACTCACCACCACCTTCCCAAAGGCAAATCGGGTGGGTTATCAATGCTGGCCAGCCAGCAATGTCTAAGTCCCACAAATATATTCTTAAAAGCTCTTGGACTGGGATGGTGTGGAATCAGATGAAGGAAACCGTAACAGAGGGCAGTGACGCCCATGCTCCCAATATGTAAATAGCAAGGGCAGTGAGGCAATGGGTCACCGCTGAAACTCAGTTGGTTAACATGGAGACCCATGAGTAACACTGCCAGAAGCAAGGAGGGAGACAGTATTTGAACAAGTTCCCTGATGCAGTTTGTAGTATTCTGCAGAGTGAATATCTGGATTCAGAGTCTCAATAGGATCAATAATGGTGGCAAGAAGACTCTATGAAAGAACAGTAATGCAGTCATAACTGGTCCATAGGAAAAATAGCTGGAGAGTGAGACTTACCAGGGAGACCAACGATAGACAGGAGAGGATAATAAAAGTATTGAACAATGCAAAGAGCAAAATAGATCGGCAATGATAATGACAACCGATCATAATATGTAGAAAGGACAGAAAAATCATTGGATAAACTCTGATCCATTGTTGGAACATTCCAGTCTAATGTTCTCAGATACTGATCTCTCCTCCCCTTCTCTTTGGAGCTGCTGATCTCTGTTAGTAGAGTCGGTGATGCTCCCACCCATACAATGGAATAACACATTGAACGGAGCTCATTTATCATTAAAAGATGGGAACTCGCCACTGGGATAATTAGAATCCATGGAGATCGGCATTAATCACAGTCACTGAAAAGACAGGCTCAGTCAACCCCTTAGTTACATCCCTTTTCATATCACAATAAGTGTGAGCATTTACTCAGTCTGGATGAAAAGCACGAGCGTTACTGACAGATGGATCATAAATCTTTCAATCTATTTAATCGTTTTTCCTTGCAAGTGGACGTATTGCTGGAACACTGCAGGGTTGCACATCCCCCACCCTGTTTATAAAAGGAGACAGGCATAAGATAACAAAACAGCTACAAAAAATGACTGGTGGGGAAATTTCTAGACACCTTAAACAAAGGTACGATATTAATTGCCAAATGCCGTTGTGTGTGGCTACTCCTGGGTTAAAGTGCCCAGTTATCACATCCTTTCATAACTTTGAGGCAAAGCATTCGGACAGATACTCAGGAATGGTGGACGCAATTCTCTCCCAATGTGCCTGTTACAGATGGATAGGAGGAGGCCATTCACCCCACGCTAGCTTATTCCCACATGAAGAAGTGGAAAGATGGAATTTTGGCAAGTTTTGCAAAGGGAACTATTCAAACCAGAGAAAAGTGTTACTGAAGCTGTATGAGGTGTTACTGCGAGGGTACCTGGAGTACATTGTGTTGTTTGAGTTTCGGTAACTGAGAAGGGAAAGACCTTCATTTGATACAGTTTATCAGCCATTCATAATCCACGGGTTGCTGTGTCATTTAATGTCTCGGGCCTATTACAGAGGGTTAGTAGGAGGCCATACAGCATCTTGAGCCTGTTGCAGAGGGACAGGTGATGATCTGACACCTGAATACAGGCTGAGGTGACCATTTGTAGTCAGGGGTGACCATTTAACAGATGCTATTCATAACCTAGACGGCAACAAGATGGCTTCTTGGTGCAAATAACATGACAAAATAGCTTTTGGCTGCAAACTGACAACTCAAGCTGTAGAAAATGGCTTTTATGTGACTGAGTGCTAATTCAATATAAGTGACTAACCACAGTCTGATTCAGTAGTGATTAGCAGACACTGCGCTACTGAAAGCATAGAAATTACTCTGCAAGATATGGCAGTTTGGGTGCAGGTGCAATGGCCTTTGGGTGCAGGTGCAATGGCTCAGTTAGTGATACAAGAGTGACCTGAGTGTTGGAATATAAAGATGCTTCCCAGGAAATATCATTCGACCAAGGAACTATCACATAAAGCTATATAGAGTATTGATTGGCAATTATCTGAATGTACTATTCGATCATGGCCTGTATCCTTCCTTAAAAATAGTATTTTAAAAAATCTTTGTTTTCAGCTTTGTGCACAGTTGCACCAAGGAACACGGAAGGGTATAACCTCTGTGTTTCTGCACGCTCTATACTGGGCCGTGTGAAAAATAAAGAATACATTCTCAACAACCAGATCAATTATGAGTGTTTATTGACCGATCACCGAAGCGAGAGACTTTGCCGGGGGTCCAGATCATCATCTGGTGTCGTGACTCGGATTCGGTATGGACAGATTAGATTAGATTACATTACATTACAGTGTGGAAACAGGCCCTTCGGCCCAACAAGTCACACCGACCCGCCGAAGCGAAACCCACCCATACCCCTATATTTACCCCTTACCTAACACTACGGGCAATTTAGCATGGCCAATTCACCTGACCCTGCACATCTTTTGGACTGTGGGAGGAAACCGGAGCACCCGGAGGAAACCCACGCAGACACGGGGAGACCGTGCAAACTCTACACAGTCAGTCGCCTGAGGCGGGAATTGAACCCGGGTCTCAGGCGCTGTGAGGCAGCAGTGCTAACCACTGTGCCACCGTGCCGCCCACACTGTGCCACCGTGCCGCCCACTACTGTGCCACCGTGCCGCCCACGGTGGCACAGATTGCAGACAATAGTGTAAGAGCCTTCAGACCTCCACGATTGAGTGTAGAGAAATTGGCTGGGCCAGATGTGAGTATTTTCTCCATTTGGTTTTCCTCACATTCAAACGTGGTTGACTCGACCCCTCACTCTCTATCATCCAAGTGCAGCCCGAAAAGGTCCTAATAAGAATATATTACCAAATGAAAAATAAAGGAGTTGGGGACTCTAGGGAATTGTCCAAAAATTTGGCACGCCAGAATAGTATCAACTGGTTCAAGATTATAGAGCTAACAATGCTATTGCACTGCCCAATCCAGTGGTCCCAAATCCAGGTCATATTCTGGTCTTGTTACATGTTTCATTTTTGTCGACCTGCAACATGTTTGTTTTTTTTTTCTCTGTGCTTCTTCATCAAGACAGTCAGTACCTATTTGTCTTTACTTTTATTGGCCAGCAGTTGATGTGTACTCGACTACCTCAGGGCTTCATACATTCTCTGACCCTTTACTCTCAGGCCTTACAGAAACAATTGCGGTCTCTCACCGTCACAGGTGGGTCTGCACTGAGCCAGTATGGAGATGACCTCCTTGTTGCCAGTCGAGATGAAGAATCTGGGCACTCCAATGTTGTCCTCCTCCTCATCTATCTGAAACGTCTGGGCTATGTTGCTTCTCCCGAAAAAGTCTCAATTGTAGAACGTCAGGTATAGCTTTTTTAGGTTTCATGCTGCCAGCTGATTCACGCTCCCTTGAGCAGATCCGTATTACTCATATCGTCAACTTCCCTGTCCCAACAACGTGAAACAGGTTCGTCCGTGGCTGGGTATGGTCAAATTCTGCCGACAATGGATCCCTAACGCTCGTTCAGATATTGACCCCCTTTATTTCCTGTGAAGGTACCTTCGAACTTTCCTCAGAGGCATAGCAAGCCTTCAACAAACAAGCCTTGTCACAAGCTTCAGCTTTGGGAAGACCCCTCTATGACAGACCTTTCAAACTTTACTGCACGATTCTGGATGTCTGTGCGTCCTCAATTCTCACACAACTGCATGGAGATAACCACTGCCCGGTTGCCTATTTCTCTACTAAACTTTAATTTGTTGCCTTAGGATATCCCCGTTGTACTCAGATCCTTACCACTATTTATCTTAGATTACAGTCCACAGAAACCCTTACAGCAGGATGTTGTCGTCTACCGTTCTCATGTGGTGATTATCCAGTTGGGATAATTGCAAACTCAACTTTTGACTGGGGCTCGCCAAAACCGTTGTGAGATTTACCTCTTCAACACCCTCCGGCTGACCTTTAGGTATTGTACCACGATTAATCCTGCCAATTTCCTTGCACATCCCCCGTTACCCTTATCAACTCCAGATCAGGATTGAATTCTCCTCATCAATGAAGACATCCAAATTCGTCCAGATCTTTCCCATGCCCCTATCGCAGACAGTGACATCAATATGATCTACTGACCATACAGCCACTCAATTCTCATGCGACACAATAATTGATGGTGGTGGCTTCATCCTGGATTCAGATTCTTTTCAGATTTCCTTTTCTGCTGAACAAGCTGAACTTTTTGACCTGATCAGTGCCTGCGTTTCTGGAGAGGCTTTCGTGTTAACATGTACACTGACTCCCGATAAGCTTTCAGAGTTGTGAATGGTTTTGGTCAATTCTGGAAAAAAATAGGGTTTTTGACCTCTTCAGGTATCTCATACCACTGGCCAATTCCCGTCGACATTAGTAACCGTGCTGTCGATGAGGCCGCAATAGCAGCCTCTCACGGCCATCTTATGATTGTGGAGAAAGTGAGGACTGCAGATACTCGAGAGAAGAGCTGAAAATGTGTTGCTGGAAAAGCGCAGCTGGTCAGGCAGCATCCAAGGAACAGGAGAATCGACGTTTCGGGCATAAGCCCTTCTTCAGGAAACTGAAGAAGGTCTTATGCCTGAAACGCCGATTCTCCTGTTCCTTGGATGCTGCCTGACCTGCTGCGCTTTTTCAGCATCTTATGATTGTGCCTAACATGATGAGCAAGACTGAAAGCTCGAGAGTGCATCACAGCTTCAGAAAAGAAGGTTGTTGAGGAAGGTTTGTCTACTGAGTCAGTATGAGTGGAAGTTAGGAACAGCAATGGAACAGCCACCGCATTGGTGATTTTCTACAGACCACCTAATAGCAGTAGAGAGATTGAAGATCTCATAGGCGGGCAGATTCTGGAAAAATGCAGAAGTAGCAGGATTGTTGTTATGGGTGATTGCAACTTTCTCAATATCGACTGGAACCTACTAATTGTAGATTGGTTGTAAGGAGCCACTTTTGTCAGCTGTGTTCAGGAGAGTTGCCTTACTCAGTATGTCGACAGACCGACGAGGGGAGATGCCATTTTGGATTTGGTGCTCGGCAACGAGCCAGAACAGCTGTTACACCTCGCGGTGGGAGAGCACTTTGGTGACAGTGATCATAACTGCCTCACATTTAGCATAGCCTTGGAGAGTGAAAGGCACAATAACAAGGAAAAAATACTTAATTGGGGGAAAGGAATTTATGACCCTATCAGGCAGGAGTTGGGAAGTATAGACTGGGAGCAATTGTTCCACAGAAAGGGCACAGAAGACATATGGAGACTATTTAAGGAGCAGTTGTTGCGAGTTACGCACAAATGTGTTCCTCTGAGGCAGGTAAGAAGAGGTAAGATTAAGGAACCTTGGACGATGAGAACATAGGAAGTTCTCGTCAAAAGGAAGAAGGCAGTTTACATTAGGTGGTGGAAGCAAGGAACTAGCACAGCTTTAGAGGGTTACAGGCTTGCTAGAAAGGAGCTCTGAAATGGACTGAGGAGAGTCAGAAGGGGGCACGAGAAAGGCTTGTCAAGAAAGATTAGGGAGAACTCAAAGGCGTTTTACTCAAACGTGAGGAATAAGAAAATGATCAGGGAGAAGTTAGGGCTGATCAGGGATAGCGGAGGGAATTTGTGCGTGGAGTCTGAGTAGATAGAGGAATCCCTAAATGAGTTTTTTGCTTCGGTTTTCACCAAGGAAAGGGAACTTGTTAAAAATGAAAACTTAGAGGAGCTAAACACAGTAATTGACAGAGCAATTAATACTTCTATTGGTGATTTATTTCTGACATCTTGGTAGGAAGTACATCTGTTTCGTCAGACGTAGAAATGCTCAATCCAGCTACATGTTCAAGTACTACCTTGTTACTGATATGAATTGATTTTGCTCTAGAAGTCCGATATGATCACTTGGTATTATTGGATGATTTTCTGGATCTTCCTCCATGAAGATAGATTCAAAAAAAAATTGGTTGGTTTCTTGGCCATTTCCCTGTTCTCCACAATAAGCAATCCTCTCCCGATTACAAATTTCCACATTTGACCTTGCTTTTATTTTGTTTCCTTTGAAATATAGATTGTAGATTTCTGCAGTCGTTGCGTTCCTGCTTGTTAGCATTCTTGTTCTGTTTTTGATTTCCTTATCAGTTTTATGGTCTTTCTTCTCTGGATCGTTATTTTCTGAGAATTCTCAGGTTTCCCCAATATCTGGAATTCTTCTGAAGTCACTTCCTATATTTAATATATTTTCTAATTTGTTTTGTTAACCACCATTGAGTCACTTTCCCTTTCTTTGACATTTGTATCTGAAATAAATAGATGTATTTTTCAGACTTTGCAATATTTCTTAAAATCTCTTGGTCCTGATCAGGTATATTTAGGAACACTGCAGGAAGATAGAGAAGAAATTGTGGGATCCCGGGTTGGTTCTTTTCCATCATCTTTGGCCAATGAGTGAGGTCCCGGATGACTGGAGGACAGCGAATGCTGTATTCAAGAAAGGCTACAAAAGAAAACTCTGGGAACTAAAGGCCGGTAAACCTAAAATCTAGTAGGTACGTTACTCGAAAAGATTCTGATAGATAAAATATACATGCATTTGGAATGACAGTGTGTGATTGGGAGAAAGATGATAATAGTGATGGAAAAGCAGAGCAGGTCAGGCAGCATCCGAGGAGCAGGCAAATCGATGTTTCGGGCAAAAGCCCTTCATCAAAGCCAGCACGGTTTTGTGCATGGCATACCATGACTCACACATTTGTTTGGAGTTCTTTGATGAAGTGACCAGCAACGTTGAGGAGGGCAGGGTGGTATACGTAGTCTAGATGGATTCCAGTGAGGCCTTCAATAAGGTTCCACAAGTACCCTACTCTGGAAGGTTAGATCACATGGAATTGAGTGGGGGCTGACAAATTAGATACAAAATTGCTTGATGGTAGGAAGCAAAGTGCAATACAGGAAGAATGCTTGTTAGACTGGAGGCCTGTGGCTATTGGAATGCTTCATGTATTGGTGCTGGGACCATTACATATTACATATATCTATGTTTTAGATGAGAATTTACAGGCATGATTTGTAAATTTGACAATACACTAAAATAGGCAGCATCATAGAGAGTGAAGAAAGCTTTCAGAAATTTCAGAAATTACAACAGTACCTTGATCATTTGGGGAAGTGGGCTGAGAAATGGCAAATGGATTTTAATATAGATCATTGTAAGTTCTCGCATTTTAGAACTAACATAAGGTAGTTGTCTATTTTGGCATGAAGGATAAAACAATGGTGAACAATTTAAATGGAGAGAGATTGCAGAACTCTGTGATTCAGGCGGTTTCCATTTTCTTGGGACATGAATCATATGAAGTCAGTCTGCAGATGCAGCAAGTGATTTGGAAGGTAAGTGGAATGATGCTGTTTTTGGTAAAATATATCAGGTTTAATTGCAGGAATGTTTAACTGCATCTGTACAGGGCATTGCTGAGACCACACCCTGATGCACTGTGTGCAGGCTTGTTCCCTTAAACTAAAATGAAAGGATATAATTCTTTTCGAAGATTTTCAAAGAGGTTTCCCTTTACTCATTCCTGGAATGCCAGCCTTTTGTTATGGGGGATTATCAGTTTAGATCTTAGCTGAGAAATAGTATTGAACCATCCATGACTTTCTGAAAAGTGTATCAACTGGTTGCATATTATCTCTTGTCAGGGAGACTAAAGCTAGAAAATAAATTTTAAGAAAAAGCTGTATTGATATTAGCACACATACTATGAAGACACCTACCAATATTTACAACTTACACAGGCACATGTAAGCATGTCATCAAATTAAAAAGTGGGGACAATTTTTGCGATTGAAAGGAATGACGCATTTGCATTTTATCTATAATCAAGTTTTCCAGAGAATGTTCAAGGAGAGCACACATGGCCCAGTTTGGTGTTCAGTTGACATTATTGTATGTTCCAACACAGAGAGGAAGAAATATGTTCCCTGCCTGAGAAGCAGCAGCCTATTGATCTCTCTCTCTTACTTTGTTCTGCCTGATAGCAAAGAGTCAGACCAGAAAATCCCTGAGTTACCTTTACCACTTGTGAAGGATTCCTAGTGAGAATTCATTGGAATCTCTCCACTGTCTGAAACAAAGGGAAATCAGCCAAATCCAACTGTTCCAGAAAGAAATCCCACTATCAGTATATTGTGTGAGCAGAATAACTTCAAAGGCACAATAACGGTTGGCACACTCTATCATTTTAACATTTGTTATGAGTTCAACTTTCTGTGTCTCACATTTTTCTAGAAAATGACCTACTCTGAGACCTATATCATTGGCCACATCACTAAACTGGTTACATTTAAGATTGGTGTAACCAGTGGAGGAGTGGGACTGAAAAAGGAAACAGTGACCCACCAACTTTGTCTGGAACACAAATGGGAAATTCTCAAAGGGCTGTTCAAGTGGAAATTCCTTTCCCCAGAAGTGTGTGGTGCCTGGATGTTTACATTTATTCAAAGTTGTATTTGGTGACATTTGACAGACAAGTGAATTTAGGAAAATGGTATACATTCAGAAAGTGCTGCTGTGACCATAATCAAATCACCCATGAACTTTGTGCGCGGTGGGAGGGTGACAAAGTGTCTGATGGCCCACTCCTGCTATTCAGTCCTGTGTTCCTATGTTCCATTCAACCCCTCACCGTTCCT